>NC_091123.1:22408817-22656317 GCF_040183065.1 Periplaneta americana | reverse complement strand
TTTGGTTTTTGCTGTTTATATGTGTGTTATTATTATTATTATTATTATTATTATTATTATTATTATTATTATTATTATTATTATTATTTCGAATAAATTTTATTCAGCTTCCTCCAAGTGAAGGCTGCCTAGAAGACAAAGCTTACCATAAAATTGTTGTTATAATGGAAGAAAAATAAAACAATGGAGAAGAAAAAGAATAAGAAATAGCACAATTATAAATAATTGGAAAAGACTAAACAAAACATCATTAATTCCAGAAGAAACATAAAATTTCCTAGTATCTATTAGCTATTGGATGATCACAGTCGTCTATTTAGCACTGGTTGCAAGACCCAACTTAAGTGAGCAGATCGCCATAGCAAAGAGATCAATCTATATAACTGTAGAGATGGTTTCTTAGGATTTTTATAGATCCCTTCACTGCAGACATACACGTAGATACTTCAGTGACAAGAGTTTGTCCTAGACCAAACTGCTTACAAAAATGCGCGAATATTTTTGTGATGGTTCCTCTAGCCCCAATCAGTAATCCAATAACTTGGATCGACGTTAGATGATATTTTTCCTTATAATATGGTATAGTGGGGTCGTATATGTCGCATTTTTCCTGATGTACCTCAGCAGGTTGATTTTCATAGTTGCTATTTCTTAGGGTTGGACATATTAATTTTAAGCCATGTTCAGCTTTTGTTTTAATTACTTCACGGGAAACAAGTAAGTTACAAATTTACAAAGTCACTTTGTATTCTGAACACTAAATCCAATGTACTAAAACAATTTTAAAAACTTATTACTATGACAACCGAATTCTTGCATAAAAAATCCATTTCTCGTATTAGAATTTTGAAGAATGCAAAAGAACTAAGCAAAATGTAAAAAAAATTAATTGCATCTGCTTTTAAAGAACTCTATTATATATTTTCTTTTCTCAGAGTGACGTTGGCACACAATACGTCATGTAACGAGAAAAATCTTAGCACTCGCTGGTATACACGCTGCCATTTTATCCTCTTTGTTGCAGCACTGGCGTGGAAATTGTCAGTAAGTGGCCATTTGTTTGCTAGTGTCAATAACCTTCCCTACACTATGCGTCGCGGAATTCGCCCTCATCAATACAACAATGAGAGTCTGATGTACCATTCAGAGAACTTCGTTTTTTGCTAGTGTCAGAGACTCCAGGTAAAGAAATCCCCGCAGGGCACAGACTTACAAGTAAACCTCTTTCCAACGATGTCCTATTGTGGATTTCTCGTCAGAGTCAGAAACATATCGACTGATGCAAAAATATACTCGTAGATAGCAATAATTATATAGATTAATAACGGCATTTGAAATGATATGGATGAATATTGATATTTAAAATGATATGCATAAATATCGATATTTAAAATGATATAGATAAATATCGATATTTAAAATAATATAGATAAGATCGATATATAAAATGCTGTGAATGAATATCGATATTTAAAGTGATACGATAAATAATATCGATATTTAAAATGATATGGATAAATATCGATATTTACAATGATATGGTAGTCACCGGCTCAGTCAGCTGAAGCGATTTCCTGCCGATTCGGAGTTGCATTCGGACGTGAGTTCGATTCCCGCTTGGACTAATTACCTAGTTGGGGTTTTCCGAGGTTTTCCCAACCGTAAAGCGAATGTCAGGTAATCTATAGCTAATCCTCGGCCTTATCTCGCCAAATACCATTTCGTTATCTTCAATCCCATCGATGCTAAATAACCGAGTAGTTGATACAATATCGTTAAATAACCAACTAAAAATGATATGGATAAATAACGATGTTTAAAATCATATGTATGAATATCGATATTTAAAATTATACGGGTGAATGCTGGTATTTAAACTGATATAGATAGCTATAATGATATGGATGAATATCTGAATTTAAAATGATATTGATTAATATATCGATATTTAAAACAATATTGGTGAATATTGATATTTAATATGATATGGATGAATCTCGGCATTTAAAATGATATGAATACATATCAATATTTAAAATGATATGGATAAATATCAACATTTGAAATGATATGAATAAATAACAATATTTAAAATGATATGGATAAATATCAACATTTGAAATGATACGAATAAATATCAATATTTAAAATTATATGGATAAAATCAATATTTAAAATGATATGGATAAATATCAACATTTGAAATGATACGAATAAATATCAGTATTTAAAATGGTATGGATAAATATCAATATTTAAAATGATATGGATAAATATCAACATTTAAAATGATATGAATAAATATCAATATTTAAAATATGAATGAATATCAGAATTTAAAATGACATGGCTGAATATCGATTTTTAAAACGATATGGATAACCAATCTACCCCATTATCTCTTGGCTTGGTTGCCTCATGAGTGATGCCTTGTTGGTGTCACTTATGAGATTCGGACTTGTCTTCGGACAGTTCACTAAACAACAATAACATGGATAAATATCGATATTTACGAGTAAAGCAATATGCATGAATAGTGTAGGGATTTAAAACGATCAGGATGAATACCGTTTTTTACCCAAACCTATTACCTTTCTGTTTTTATCGCAACTTTCGTACAAGCTGGTGTGCCACTTTGGAATATAGCCTATGGCATTTTTACGCACAAAGAAAAGCAAAGTACCATTACAGGACCCGAAAGTTTCTAGGATGGCGGGATGTTGGGGCTCTTTCTCGCGAAATATTCCGGACTGAGTAGCAGTAGAGGCCGAGTGAACACCAGAAGCATAGTGCGGTCGGGGAAGTTTGATTAATTGAGAGGATCCATGACTCACTCGGGAATCGAACCCACGACCTTCCCGCTTGCAACTCAACGTCTTAACATCGACGCTACCGCAAACCCCTCTTCTTAAACACGCAGCCTTAATAAAGTATGGAAGCTGTCTCTACATCAATGTTGTATTTCACGGAGTAATGTGGACGTCATTGTATACGACTGGCAGGATATTTGCTTTTCTTGGTTATACAATTTGTCACTATTCATTTTTCACTATTCCCATTTGTACTTTTTATTGTGTGGATCATTTGTCATGCATTCTGAAGTCCTTAACTGTCAAAGCATTTTGAACGGAAATTGGAGCAGCTAATGAAAGAGATAAATGATTCGTATAGAGGAAGTATGACAATTCAACACTGCGGTTTTATGTAGCGCTTTGTTCCGGAATGTGGTGGAGTAACATAGTTTATATAGAATTATGTGACCCCTTTCTCACTGTACATTATAATTCAAGAAATTTTTAACTGTGTGCCAGTAATACAAGAAGAAAATAGCGATAGTGTTATACGTACTGCGGCAAATAACCAATAAGAATGAGTTAATTTCGGAGAAATGGTTAAAGTTACGTTTAAAATCACTTTGTCTCGTTCAAAATATATTTCTCTAGCTACGATTCAGCGAGTGGCACAATGAACTCAGGGCTCGAAAGATTTGTGGTGGTCCAGTTTTGAAGCAAACCACATACAGCTCATCACGATATGGTGGATGAATTCGATGTCACTGAATTCAATTATTGTTCATGGTTTGTTTTAAACATTTCTTGAATGTCGACGATGTCCATTTTGTGAAGTGTAATACATACTTCCCACCTCTCGGACACCCATTTTCTGTAGCCCTCCTGATGCATATGGTGGGTCATTAGCAGCTAATACTTTTCCTGTCATAATTGTTAACACAACACTTTCAAATGAGCCTTACTAGAGATTGAACTTGCGACTTCGTCCTCAAGGGGTTCCTTGTTAGATGTCAGCATCGGATTTACAGATGTCATCTATCCAGCATGTTGGACTGGAACATACTTACTGACTGTTAAGGAACCCGGAGGTTCATTGCCGCCCTCATATAAGCCCGCCATTGGTCCCTATCCTGAGCAAGATTAATCCAGTCTCTACCATCATATCCCATCTCTCTTAAATCCATTTTAATATTATCCTCCCATCTACGTCTCGGCCTTCCCACATGTCTTTTTCCCTTCGGCCTCCCAACTAACACTCTATATGCATTTCTGGATTCACCCATACGTGCTACATGCCTTGCCCATCTCAAGCGTCTTGATTTAATGTTCCTAATTATGTCAGGTGAAGAACACAATGCGTGCAGCTCTGCATTGTGTAACTTTCTCCATTCTCCTGTAACTTCATCCCTCTTAGCCTCATATATTTTCCTAAAAACCTTATTCTCAAACACTCTTAATCTCTGTTCCTCTCTCACTTTCTTGGATTGGAACATGCATCCCATAATTGTAGTGGGCACAATGGGTCAATTTAAGCTGGCCTTCGAGAAGCTAGCTAGCCAAGTGTCAGCATGAAGGAGTCAGCCCAATTATTCTTAAGATCAGCCAAGGCAATTTGCGATTAGAAATCTGTTTCAATGGAAGCCAATAGCACTATACACGTGCTAGAGCAACGTCAGTCACAAAGTAACTTTTCTCAAAATGTTAACTGAACAAATTTGCAGTTTTTGTACAAATTTGAAAACTTGTGGAAATTTTGATGAGCACGTAAATCTACTTACAAGTGTATATTTGTTGCTTATCATACAACAGAGGAATAAGATAGACATGGCATATTGCCAGACTTTTATTGTTTAGTTCAGTGGTATTCAACCGGGGGTACGCGAAGACTTTTTAGGGGGTACGTACGTGAAATAATAAAATAAGCTTATACATTTCATGAATGTTCGGAGTTAATGATTGAATTACAGATCCGTTTTCCACCATAACCTTCAGTTCCTGTGAACTTTCCTTAAGGCTCATTCACAATGAAAATTAAACATAACGTAAGCGTTAACTTAAGAATATTAACGTTACGGTAAAATCAAGAAGTCATACCGTCATTCACGATGGGAACATAAACATAACAGCAAACATACTTGGTAACCATGGAAACATAACAACGACGCCATTTCCTCATATTCTGTCGTATACTTCAGCGCTCCACGATTGTGTGCTGTTTGCAAATTACGTAAGCATAAGCATGAAAGTTTGGAGTTTGCAAACTTTCATGTTAACGTCTTAGAGTTGAATTAAAGTTTGTTAGAGATGTCCGTTGATAGTGCACTGAAAATAAAATTCGGAAACTTGTCAATTTGTGACCTTTGGTTTTATGGTCTATATGGAACTTAGTGATATTATCATTCCACACCTGCCATTCTCCTCTACGTGTGACCAGAGTTTCTCTGATCAAAATGAAACACAGAAATCGCTTGAAACCAGAATCACATCTGATAGCCTACTCGCATTCAAGAATATTCTATCAGAATCAGAAAACATCAGGCATCTCATTAACAGGACACAACCCTTAAGTTAATACTAATATAATAATAAAATAACTTTTATTTTCTGTGATATCTGTAATCTGTAACGTTGTTCTTTAGTGGTTTATTTAGGTAATAGCATGATAATCTATTTATAGTTTAAAACTAGGTAATTTAATAATTGAAAAATTGTTGAGTTTAATAAAGTTTAGATATAGTTACGTATAATTTGAATTCACAACTTTGAGGATACAAGCTTGAAGGAAAAGTGTCTCTATGTTTTACATTCACTTTAATACAAAATGAATGGCAGCAATGATAATGTAGGTCTATTCATTATTTTCGGACAGGAAATAAGTAAGTAGCGAAGATTAGATCAAGAGTCTTACTGGCGACTGCCATATGAAACAACTGCCAACTACGTTCCACATCGTTTAATCGTCCCTCCGTACTCATCTTCGCTCTCCGTTTACTTAAATATGTGTACAATTCGTATCGAAACCGCCTCTCTAAAGCTTCATCTCTTGATAACAAAATGCTTAATATCAATACTAGATATTGTGAACTTCCAACAGAAAGTTGATATCTGAATAGCGTTTATATAACCTGAAGTTAAGCACCACAACGCGTCCCGCCCCTGTGGCCTAATGGATAAGGCATCGGTCTCCTAAACCGGGGATTGTGGGTTCGAGTCCCACCAGGGGTAATATGACCATTTTTATTTCACTGAAACATTCTTGAAAGAGTTTTTATTGGAAAATTTTTACCTAAAATTACATTCGGTTGACAATATGTCTTTACAAAACAAATAATATGAATTTATTGCACTCAGCATATCCTTGAATTCGATGATTAACGCCATGAGGTGATTGTACGTCGTGAGCTATATTTTTTAAATTACTGCAAATATTCGCTAACAACACCTTCATTCTTTTTCTCCTCTCACTATGGCGTAAATATCTTCCATAATAATCTTTAACCGTTTTTCCAACTTGTAAATTTCTCTGTTTTCTATTCTTTTAGCATGGAATTTTAAAACTTCTTGGTATTCTTTTCTCATTCCGACATTGTAGATTCCTCATAGACTTAATTTTGTTTTGATTTTGACCTTTTTCTTTTTTAACTTAGAGTACAGTGACGTAATATGACATACAGAGTGTCCCAGAATAGAATGCCGACAATTCAGTCACGTGTTTCTGGAATTATTACGAACATAAAGTTTCAATCAACTTGACTCCTATCTACAAACGTTACGAGCAAATCAGAAAAGGGAATGCGACCTCCTCCATTTTCCTAACATGTATTTCTCAGTTCCCTTTCATTGTTTACAATGTTTACATAATATGACTCGATTATTTGAGTAACTACACAATATATCCTTAACTATTGTAGCCTATATGTTTTGAGAAAACTGCTAAAATTGTCTGCAGGTTGGATGTAGTCTACATTCTTTTCTTTTTAGGGTGGATTTTTAATATGAATTTCAATACTTCTATATATTTTAAAGAAAGGATTATATATGAGATCACCTAAAGTGGCGTCCTAAAGTTCGTGAAATACATTAAGTGGTTTATCGAATAACCGATACGTATTGTAAAACTAGTTCTATTTGTGGTACTTTCCGTATTTCTTCATTTCGATTATGATCCAAACTTTTTACCATTTATCTGTAGAGTAGCTCGAGTGAAATACTGCATTAAGTGATTTATCAAATAACCGATTCATTTTGTAAAACTGGTTCCATTCGAGATACTTTCCGCATTTCTTCATTTCGATTATGATCCAAACCTTTTACCATTTATCTGTAGAGTAGCTCGAGTAAAATACATTAAGTGGTTTATCAAAAACCGATTCATATTGTAAAACTGGCTCCATTCGAGGTACTTTCTACATTTCTTCATTTCGATTATGATCCAAACTTTTTATCATCTGTAGAGTGGCTCGAGTGAAATTCTACATTGAGTGGTTTGTCAACCGATTCATATTGTAAAAATGGTTTCATTTGAGGTACTTTCCGGATTTCTTCATTTCGATTATAGAGAATCCAAATTTGTTACCATTGATCTGTGGACTACCTCGCATAAAGTTATCGACACGTAAATTGGAAGAGAACTGGGTGGATATTTATCATCGATGATTACCTTGTACATTCCTTAGAAGTGAAACAAAGTCATAAGTAGGCCTAATATAGAAAATATACAGGACGTACATATACCTAAATGAAAGGGCTGCACATAAATTTCAGTCGAGCACATTTAATATATATATATATATATATATATATATATATATATATATATTTTTCATACTAATGGTGGGGTTATTTGACTGTTCGTGATTCGAAGCCAGTTGTGTTCTGAAGTTGGTTCATTATCAACATGATGTCTTCCGTTGTATTTGCTATTAGAGGCCTGTCGTCGTACAAACGAAACCTTTTAGGAGTCCTAGCATTTATGTTCTTCTTGTGTATACGTCATTACAAGTGTAATATGAAAACTACGCTGAAGACGAAAAGCTGCAAATAAACAACGTGATTTATAAACATAGGTGACACGTCACGTTCATTATGTTATGTTTTCACTAACATAAAACTGAGTTTATTCAACGACGACTTATTATTCTCCGCTTTTAACTGAATATTCGTGTTCACAGCGAAAGTAGGACATGAAATCAGTAAATCATGCGACGCAGAGCTGATGTGTGAGTTAAGACTAAAAGCTACGATTAAAAAAAAAGCCGTTAAACACTGCCATGAATCATACAAAAATAAAGCGAAACAAAGAAAGCTTTGAGCACTGTAAACATTGAGAATTCCACGCCTTTCACGTAAACTGTTTTTAAGAATCCAGACTACTGATGTTTGACTATTGATATAAAATATTTCATTATTGTAATTGTATATAACACACTACAAGGCCGCCCATAGGAATTGTGTCTCCTTGCCAATATTTTAATTAATGTTATAATTTAAATACAGCACTAACACAACAAACTAAGGAAATATTATTGCAATGTCCCCACAAACAAGGAATTAGTCCTTCAAAAGTAGCTTACTTCCTCAAACTTGTTGAAAACACAATTACTATTTCAATTATATCTGATTTAACAGAATTCTTCTTTCCTGTAAAAAAAAAAGTTATCTGAATGTTTTGTGTCTTACTCTCCCTAAAAATCTAAAAATCGGACCTGGCGTCCGGGTCCCCTCAAATGATGCCCCCCCCCCTCTTTGAGCGGCCCTGCACACTATTGTAATTAAAATGCTCAATTTCGAAGCATGGAAATTTGTCTTTAAAGAGACTATTTCATACTTTCGGTAGAAAATATTTCTCTGTGATGCGATGTTTCTGGAACTCAAGTTTCAGAACTTTCCTGAGTGATGTCCATTAAGAGTTTTTATAGGAAAAAGCACATTAATGTTCCCTTATTAGAAAAATATTTAATTTGAATTGAGATATCAACGTTAAAGATATGAATTGACAGAAATTATGTTTTAGGTCTTACAAAAGTGGTTTAAGTTTAGAGTGGTTTTCATTTTATTTTCAGTCTCAACTATATAATTTGATTTAATTTTAAAATTAACTATATTATAGTTTGAATTTATAGTCCTGTTAATTTACCTACATTTTTTAAGTAATAAGTCAAGTTTGTGCAGAATAACTGGAACATTGTTTTGTTCTATGCTTATCGGTACTTTTTATTATTTCGATAAATGTATAATTACTGATAGAAAAATGTGTGATCTGTGACTGTTTAAGAGAAGTAACATAAACTCCTTCCACACGTCTGGAACCAGCTAAATACTTGTTTCGTATCTTACACTTTCGTACAAATTACCAATCACATCAATTATATTACAACATCCATAACCAGCTGAGAGCCATTTTGAATATCCTATTTTAAGGCATTTCATTGGTGTTCGTATGATTCTGTAACCCTTAATAATAATAATAATAATAATAATAATAATAATAATAATAATAATAATAATAATAATAATAATAATAATAATACTTCGAGTTATTTACATACAGTGAAGTCCCTTCGTTGATTATAAATGTGGGTAAAAGCTAATAATCAATCAAAGGTTATTTTATACGTTTGTACGTACTGTTACATTATTGGTCTTCTGTGGCCGCCCTAGCTAGACGATGTAACCACGGTCTAACGATAAGCTCAGTGACTGGTAGACAGAGAAACGTGGTGTAAACAGCAGGATGAGCACAAACAGTGTACATACTTGTCTCCAAGCGTTGGAGCCACCACGCAGCAGATTCCCTACAAGTTTCAACTTAATATTGGTCTGAGTAAATGTATTATGAAAGGCTATCAGTCTAAATGACTTAAAAATATTATTGTCGTTAATGTTAAACCAATTATTTTATTCAGACGAGTTACCGCTGTAATTATTTACTCTTATATTGTATGTGTTATTAAGGAATCTTCTCCTTATATTTGTGTGTGTATAAATTTAGATGCTAAAATAATTATTATTTAAGTTTGTAATATGTTCATGTATAAGTTTAAATAAATTTCTTTCTTCTTCTTTACTGTATTTTTTTATGTCAACGTAAAGGATGAGCAAAGCGATCGCCTTATCAGTAACGTATTGAGTGGTGTTCCTGTAGTGGGAGGAGTTAGCTAGCTTTCCAAATTAGAAGTTTCCATAACAGAAGTTTCCGACGCAGGGACTCTACTGTACATTCAGGTTTCTTTCTCTGTCCAGTGCTACCAATTCTACGATGATTTATACCGTAGAATATCACATTTTCGTATTTTATCAAAATTACCGGACCTGTACCGTACTTTACAAGACCGCAACTCTAATTATTGTTTCATTTCTTTGCAGGAATAGCATCGTAGATCGCTGGGAAAACAGCAATCAAGTTCCCGTGCGGAATCATGCCCCAACGCCGGAAGACAACATCAATGTAGTCGTCAGGTAAGGTGCATTGTATAAGACCTTTGTTTCTTGTAAAATTGTGCTTTTCCCAATATTATGGAATTACTTTCTTCCCTTTTCTTTTCAGAGTTCGGCCATTGAATAAAAAGGAAATTAAAAGCGGCGATGAATCTATTTTGCAGTTCCCAGGGAATGGACAAATTATGGTAAGAACGCAATGTAATTTCCGCTAGCGTTTAGAATTGCTTGTAATCTCTTACGCTAGTTCGGCTGCTAATCATCTTCGGTTTCATAAAATAATAAAGAATACAATCAATCAATCAAGCAATCAATCAATCAACTCCTGTATCTCCTCATGAGGAGCATAGGGCATTCACAAAGTGCCTCCATCGGACCCTATTTGTAGCCAACTTCTTCACTTCGCTCCATGTTTTCCCCTCCCTAGTAATTTCCTCAAAAACTGTTCTCTTCCATGTATTTTTTGGCCTTCCTCTTGTTCTACTACCCTGGGGGTTCCAATCTAAAGCCATTCTTTCTACTGCTCCATCTTCTTTCCTGATTGTGTGCCCTATCCAATTCCACTTTCGTCTTTTGATTTCTATTGTGATTTCTTTCTGATTTATTATCTTCCATAGTTCTGAGTTTGTGATTATATCTGGCCATCTAATTTTTAATATTCTTCGTAAACATCTATTAACAAATGTTTGCAGTTTATTTTGTATAATTTTACTTGTTTTCCATGTCTCACAGCCATATAATAAGACTGATTTCACATTACTGTTAAAGATTTTAATTTTTGTAGATCTAGATGTAATATAAGATTTCCATATTGGGTACAATGGACAAATGCACTATTTGCGTTTTTTAAAAAATACAATACCTACCATTTATTAAGTCACGGTGGCAGAACACGAACCTAAGTTCAAATCCCGGCGTTGGTGAAATTGTTTTTGTGGACCACTCCAAGATCGTGAAAGTTTTTCCATTGTCATTCCACCAACACTCTTCACAATTCGCTTTTCATTATCATTCCGTTTAGAGAAACCGGGCATAACTTGTGTTTCGCGACGCCGTATCGGCCTACATCGTAATGGTGGTTCCTCGCGGTTTATCTAAATATTGGTAGATGCTAGTGACGGTGGATTCTACACAATTCATACTACACCGGAGACCCCCAGATTCTTGTTTACCTAACAGCGATATGACGATTCATATAGGGGTACTGCAGACCACCACCAGAAGTATGATATTCAGGACTTTGATGGCTGGAGAGGAATACGTAGTATGGCAGATGGTGGATTCGGGTTGTTGTCGAACTGCAGCAAAAGTACATCCCCTCAATAGAAAAAAATTCAGCGCTGTATCAGGGACAGATACAACGGCACGTAGAATAGACTATGTCCCGAGTTTCTTTATTGTAATAGATGATTCAGTTTGTTAGGCCTATCACTCCGTGTCTGGAATCTGTATAGAGACGAAACAAGTCCTTTGCCCAAGTGATGAGTGGAGGGGGTCAGTCCAATGACCGATTTGGTGGAAAGAATTGCTTGAAGACGAGCGTCTAAAATACCACCCTACTAACCACCTTCTTCCACGCGCATCTTACCCCTTAGCGGCCGTGAGACGATGCAGCTCGCAATACACTACCGCACTGATAGGCTCCGCCCAAATGCATCGAGTTACTTAGGTTGGAGTTTAAGAAGTTCTTAGCGATTTACCTCCAATAATAAAATAATTTCCGAGTTTTATACGAGGGTAATTTCATAAGTCATGGCGACTACTGCGTGTTCAGTTCAAAGTGTGTCATGGCTCGCTGTATGCCGTCTTGTGGCTAGTCGATGAGCCTAGAGAATTCAATCTTCCTACACTTCCGCAGAGGCGTATTACCTATGTGCCAGAGAAGTTGCCTAGCAAGTACGGCGTTCATTCTGAAGAGTACTTACCGATACATACGGTAACGCCTGTAGTGGCAGGAATGTTAACTGTTTAGAAACACGTACTGAGGTGAGTTTTTTCTTTATGAGGAGAGGATTAAGACGATTACTAACGTATTTGTTGACATTAACTTCGACGGTCAACATGGACACGGAGCATTTGATTTGTACTGTGGAATGTTGCCGTACGCAACCGATGATAACAAATACCCTGCGTACGACTTGCCCGCGCAGAACACAGTTCGAAAGAGGTTACGGTAGCACACAGACTTTACAGACAGCCATCTGTTGCTACGACGTTCAAGTTATACCGTACACGTTCTCAAGTTCAGATTGAACGCCTTGATTAATAGGCAACGTCTCTGCTATAAAAGCTGAAACTCGCTTCAAATCGCTGACTCACAACAGTGACGTCATGACACACTTTGAAATGAACACCCAGTATAACTTATATATCAGCCAATAAAGCTGCAGGAAAGAAATTCACTATATGCGATTGAAAGTCACTGGAACGTGCTTCGCAATGCTAGATAGTACCAAATTGGGTCCGAGTACAGGAGGCAATGAGTAAGAGAAATTAAAAGATGCGTAAATAGAAATCATTGTTTTATTATGCACAAAAGGAAACAAAGTACATTACAGTAGACTGTAGAGCGTCTCGTTTAGGCACAGTGAAAACGTAAACAAATTGCAGGTAACGTGTGGGAGAGGACGATCCGTACGATAAACACGAGGGATGCACAAGGTTTTAGTTACAACATTTATGGCGGAGCATTAATTGAAATTATATTTTCCAGAAAGACACAAAACAAAAGAACACAAATTGCATAACATTATCATACACACATTTTAACAAACAAGCAATTGTAACGTTGAAATAATTCAATACAACAAATCAAAATTTACTTCTTATATGATGTTGCTTCAAGGAGCGTTTTTTACGGTCATAAATTTCATTCTCTGTATGACTAACATAATATCACCGTCTTCTGTGGCCGAATTAACGAAACTACAGTAGCCTATATTGGTCTGAAGTGACAACACTATTTCCTAAACATAATTATCCCTTCTCAAATTTCAATTTATTCAGGTTCTTGTTTGTTAAAATGTGTATATGATAACGTTATGCAATTTGGATTCTTTTGTTTTGTGCGTTTTTGGAAAATATAATTTTAATTAATGCTCCGCCATAAATGTTGTATCTAAACCTTGTGCATCCCTCGTGTTTATCGTACGGCTCGTCCCCCCCCACGTTACCTGCAGTTTCTTTACGTTGTCACTATGCCTAAACGGGACGCTCTACAGTACTCATAGCTAACACCCTTCAAAGTAATCTCCCAAGGCTTCAACACATCTTTGCCAACGATGATGCAGGCGTTGAATACCATCGGCTGTGTGCGATTCCTCTATGTGTACCACCTCTCGTCAAAATGCTGTTAAGATGTCCTCCCTGTTTGCAAACCGCTTCCCACGCAGCGGGTTCTTCAATTGCGGAATGAGATCAAAGTCGCATGGACTGAAATCAGGCGAGTAGGGAGAGTGTTCCAAGATCTCAAATTTTCACGTATGATTAGGCCTACTGTTCAACTTTACTTACACGGGTTTTCAAACATACATACTGAATTATCTACATTTTCGGTTATTTGGAAGATATAACATAGTTGCCATAACTTATGAAATGATCCTGGTATGATAGTTACACTTCAGAAAACGACGTTTTGTAGCTGAAGCAATTACATGTCAGATTGTGTCTGTCTTCACAGCTTGGCCCTGTTGGTTCGGCGCACCCCAAACCAAGAGTGTTCTCCTACAACGTAGTATTCGAACCTGGGGCAACGCAGGATGACGTGCTGCAGTATTCGGGAATCAAAAGACTCATCGAGATGGCTGTGGAAGGGTTCAGCACCACAGCCTTCTGCTACGGCCAGACTGGAAGCGGAAAAACACACACTCTTACAGGACCTCCTGGACTGGTGAGTTGAGAACGAGGAAATCAAGTGGCTAGCAGTAAATGCTTTCTTATCTTTCTGACAGACAACGATCATTGCAATCGCCATCAATAGTCCCTTGAGGACTCCAGAAAATTAGGTACGATAACTTACTCAAATCACCTTCCTCTACGCGAGGCGAAGCCATTTTTTACAGTAAAATAGTGTACAGTTCATACTGCTAATTGTGATTACTTTTGGATGCTTCCAATCTAGTAACATTAACAGACTGATAACAGTGATCGAAAAAAGTTCTTTTTCAATTTTCAATATAAAACTGCAAGAAAATCTGAAAGATTTTGCAATCCAGACAATGTGCGTTTTGCTGCTTGAGAGGGAAACCACCCTCTTCAACTAGCGATTCTCCTAGACAGTTTGTAACATTGACCAGAGATAACAAACCAAACAACCAAATTTCTTGGCTTAAAAATCGATAATGTGTTAAATTGGAAAAAAATCATATTAAAGAAATTACCCCCAAACTAAATTCAGCTTGTTTTGCTATTCGATCTATGCAAAAGATAGTAAATATAAATACCTCAAAAACAATAGATACTTTGCATACTTCCACTTGATAATGAGTTTTGGAATAATATTCTGGGGAAATTCCACAGATAGTAACAGTATATTTCTATTACAAAAAAGAGTAATTAGAATAATGGTAGGTGCCAAATCTAGGGAATCGTGTAGGACTATTTTAAAAAAACTACAAATAATGCCCATGGCTTGTCAGTATATCTTTTCATTAATAAACTTCCTCGTATGTAATCGTGAAAACTTTGTAACTAATTCAACAGTTCATAGCATAAATACACGTCAAAAAATGACATTCATACTCCATCGGCAAGTCTATCGTGCTATCAAAAAGGAGTGCGTTATATGGCAGTAAACATTGTTAATAGCCTCCCTATTGATATAAAAAATGAAACTCAAAACATAAGATTATTTAGGGCCAAATTAAAGAAGTACCTAATTTCTCACGCCTTCTATTCTGTAGGTGAATTCATGACAATCAATAACACTTCATGAAATTGATACTAAAACTTTGTGTTGTACTAGTAGACTATATTGTAAATCTCGTCTGTATATATTTCATCTAGACTGTGACTATAAATTAAGACTTTATAATAGTATTAAGTTTTTTGACTTGTTCCATATTCTAGCTGTAAAGCAATGTATGAACACCATGTAATGTTAATAAATACAATACAATACAATACAATACAATTCAATATGTTTTACAGTACTAAATTTGCAATATATGATCAGGAACGAAGTACATAAATCGACAAAAAAAAAGTTATAGACCTAACATAAACCGAATCATTGATTACTAGGTCCGGAAGTTGATGACTTAAAAGTCACAGAAAATTACCTTAAATTTCTGAAAATATGACATTAAAATTAAAAAACTGACCATGATTTCAATAATAAAATACAAACAAAATAGTATACTTCCACCTATGGAAAATAGGCCTACATTGTCACCAAACTCAGTCACTGACTATCGCAAAAAATCTTTGCTTTGTTTTTATAGTAGCCTCATTTAATTATTAGGCAGCGGCATTCCTTTTAAGATTTGTAGGTCTTTATTGCATGCACCAATAATAAAATGAAAATGCGACGTTGTCACGTCTTGTTTGTTGCTGCTGTATATTAATATAACATGGAACAAGACACACTGCTAAAATTTGCAACTCTGGTTTATATATACACTCCGCGTGAAGTATTGGAGCGGCCTTTAAAAGACTTGACGACAATGGACAGCGTGACATAATTAAAATTATTGAAACTACAAAGCTTCCGTCCTCTTTGACACCGCTAGCCTACTAATTGAACGTGGCTACTTTACTTTCGGCATTTTTACGTCTTCACTTGTTGATACAATATGCTGACTGCGGGTACTGCGGCTGCAGTATTTGTTCTGCTGCGTTAAATGGGAGAAGCACATAACACGTGATCATTAGTCAAGGTTGATGCAACCATAAGGAAAATTCTTATAAGATGCAATCGAATTGCGTAAGCACTCTGCAGTAGGTTCTCGGATATAGACTATGACTACAGCGTAAAGAAAAGCCCGTTCATAACAGAAAAGAGTAAAAATGCAACAAAAAGTAGAACATTTCCTAAAAAATGACCACTAGACAATAGAAGACAGAAAAATGCAAAAAAAAAAAAAAAAAAATCAAAATAGAAGTAGACTAGTGCTATATTAATTTGTGTTCAAGTGAAACGAGTTTGGTCCACACCTGTGGAGTAACGGTCAGCGCGTCTGCCGCGAAACCAGGTGGCCCGGGTTCGATTCCCGGTCGGGGCAAGTTATCTGGTTGAGGTTTTTTCCGGGGTTTTCCCTCAACCCTATATGAGCAAATGCTGGGTAACTTCGGTGCTGGACCCCGGACTCATTTCACCGGCATTATCACCTTCATATCATTCAGACGCTAAAAAACCAAAGATGTTGATAAAGCGTCGTAAAATAACCTACTGAAAAAAAAACGAGTTTGCTTTGCATCCTGTATTGTCTGTGATGTCGTAGAAAAAGGTGATATTTCATAAACTTCCGATCCATATTGATTACAATAAACAAAGTCGGGCCGTATCGGTATTCTACGTGCCATTGTATCTATCCCTGATACAGCGCTGGATTTTTTTCTATAGGGCATGCACTTTTGCTGGAGGTTCTGTAAATTTGCCTTTAGTGTCCGTTTTATTCCACCGTATCACCAACGCAATCTCATCATCATCATCATCATCATCATCATCATCATCATCATCATCATCATCATCATCAGAGCAAATTCTTTACTTGTTATATGTGTAAGTTGTAAGCTTCTTATTCCGTTCGAGTCCGCCTGGTTCAACTTGACTATTTATGACCCTACAATTCAATACTTTAGAGATTATTATCATATACAAGGACAGATTGAAGTATTTGGCCTATTGTTCGGATTAAGGGGAATAATTCCAAAATTATCAGTTGAATGTTTTAAATCTTTTGGAATTCCTTTAAATATTTTGAAAATTATTGCTATAGACGTAATGAAATATTCTGTTCAGATTTTACGTAATCACCTGTACACCTAAATTTCCTTATATTCTATTTGATTACTAATAATTGTTGAATAATAGTAATATGCGTTACAAGAGCGGTATGTTGAAGTTTTCATGTTCAAGAAAAAGTTTGAAAAAGCGAAACGTAGGTGAGCTTTTTTAATTTCCGAGAATTGAAAGAAAATATACCGCTCGTGTATCGTACATTATTTTGTGCGAAGATCGTTTATTACATACCTGAAAGAGGAATTTCTAATTAGTTGCAATGAAATCTTCATCTTGGTTTCTGTTCAATGACGGCAAATTTGCAAAACAAAAATATCTATCTTCAACATTGTTGCTTTAAAATGTTTTCTGTGTTTACTATACTCCAGCAGGCCGTGATATACGTCTGTCTGTAATGATTTATTTTTCATTTTAATATTTTAACAATATTATTTATATAACATATTGCAGTAATAACATCGGCAAGTTTAATTTTGCCGGTCAAGGAGATGTTTGGAAATGGCTTCCTTAATGTTACTTGCATCACGAATGCAGTAACTTTAGTGGAGTTGTAGAGTTTACTTAATTTTTGCAAATATTTAAAAACAATAATTAACAGTACAATTTAGATGAAATTGCAGTGGTAAGTTTCCAATTTACAATTATTACTATATTGAACGTCTCTAAAAATAATATGTTAAAAGCCTAAAGCAGTAAAATCAATATGTCACTTAAGCGGTAAGAAGAGGGAAATTGTTATGTGTGTTAGGTTGGGAATACTGAATGTGGAATTTTAGACTTTCCGCGGATTGGTTTTGTGCGGAAACCAAGCAAATGCGCACGATCTCGCACAAAAGTACTTTCCCAAGTGTAGCTTCCATTTGAAAATAAATATCGTAAATAGTGATAACGCAAATGTTTATTTTATTTTATTTGTTTAGTATGCTGTGTCTTTTGGCAACTCTTACTGAAGGGCAGCTACCCTTGTGGGATTTATATATAATCGTAGTTTATTTTTTGCTTCAGTTCGAGAAGAACCCAGATCCGTTCTCGCAGGATCATGGGCTCGTGTTCCGCTCCTTCATGTACCTGTTCCAACTGCTGCAGGAGAGAAGTGACTTCCACTTCGTGCTCAAGGCTTCCTTCCTAGAAATATACAACGAAAAGGTAGGTCTGTTTATGAAGATATGGTAATAATAATAATAATAATAATAATAATAATAATAATAATAATAATAAAGGTAAAAGATAAAGGTATCCCCGTAACATGCCATGAAGGCACTTGGGGGGCATGGAGGTATAATATTTTCGCTGTAAGAAAAATCCTAATGTAAACAATAGCACGTGACTGAAGTGAGGCTTCATTGGCCACTGTTTGGCGTCATAGATTCTCAGTACGTGTTCCCGCCTACTGTTGTATATTCTGTTTCATGTTAAACATTTCCCGTTACTCATCAAGTAAGCCTAACCTCACTACTATGCATTAGTTTTCTTAGGAAACATTTATTTTATAATTAGTGTAATTAAATTATTTTTAAGTCTTATGTCTTCACAAAGGACAGTTGAGCCATACTTCAGTACCACGTGTTTACGTGAACTACTACGAGCTCAAGTGACGCCACCTTGTTACAAGCACAGACTACCTCGGTATTACTGTTGGTATTCATCCGCGTTCATAGTACATAACAAAATATAAAAGTAGCTTTTCTTTTACATAGCGTTTTACATATGAGTGAAGTTAAATGTTTCATCGTATTTAACAACTAGAATTTAATTTTTTTATTTTCAAATAATACAAGATTGTGGTTTCCAAATACGAACTATATTTTCCTGCGCCATGTGAGTGTTTCGACTGGGAGCCAATCACGGGTATGACAGCAACGTGCTTATGTTTACATTAGGATTTTTCTTACAGCGAAAACAGTACAGAGCCCCATGCTTTCCATGACTAGAATGAGGTGATGTGGTCGGCACCACGCTCTGACCGCCTTTTACCCCGGGGAAAGACCCAGTACTCAATTTTATAGAAGGCTGAGTGAACCTTGGGGCCGTTCTGAAAGTTTGGCAACGAGAAAAATCCTGTCACCACCTGGGATCGAACCCCGGACCTTCCAGTCCGTAGCCAGCTGCTCTAACAACTGAGCTACCCGGCCGCAGACAATAATAATAATAATAATAATAATAATAATAATAATAATAATAATAATAATAATAATAATAATAATAACAACAACAATAACAATAATAACTGTGTTGAGTGTATCAATTTGGTTGAAGCATACTGTACCCACGTCGACAGAAATTTATTGCAAATTTCATACACTAGGCACTGAGAATGCAACTCACTCCTGAGTGAAAGACCTACTATGAGTACAAAGCCAGACTCACAATAGAAAACCAGTAGCCTACTACAGACTATATTATGTGTCAAGACGTACAGACAAAACTATTGAAGTAAATAAAGCGAACGTTTTTCTACAAGAGCTAACAAAAGGAACTGCTATATCATCAATATTTATCACCTGTCATATCATAAAATCACCGCGACAGAGGATGAAAGGATATAGAAATAAATTCCCTACATAAGTGAATACAAAAACATAATAATAATATGTAAACTTCAGTGTGTAAAGTCATCCCTATAGGCATAACAGCATGTTGACAAAGGTTTGAAAAAATAGGCTACGTAGAGAAATTGGATTTTGATCCCAACGAAATCATCTTCAAGACATAAAAATCCTTTATTCTAGAAACTTCTACAATTTTTCCAGTATGTTTAGTCATATAAAATTGCCTGAAATAATTTCAATCCTGAATGCTGGGTCAAGAAATTCGAGAAATCAGAAATTAATAATAATAATAACAATAATAATAATAATAATAACAATAATAATAATAATAATAATAATAATAATAATAATAATAAATAATTTATAACATAATAAAGAGATTGAAAATTGTTGCGAAATTCTTAAAACGTAATGAGAAATAATGTGTCATCCTTGTCCTATTTATTTTATATGTAACGTCTGTATTGGATCTACATTAGTAGAAAAAAATTGAAGGAATGATGGAACGGAAATAACACTCGTAGTCCTGAAAATGCTTACGTCATATCTGATAAACTTTTAACAATAGGAACCCATTCATGTAGGTTACATAAGAGAGAGGGTTTTTGAAATATATTTAAAAAAACGTTATTCAGTTGTGTTTTGACATGGACATGAAACAGACGCGTGCACAATACATGCGTAACTATAGAAAGTTAATACAAGCTTGGAATTACTCACATACAGATGGATAAATAACAATAACATTTACGGAATATCCTTTGTAATGGCACGGCACTGGTACAATAATGTGGCATACATAATATTATGCATGATTTTCACTAACGGTAAAGACTGTTTGTAATGCTGGAGTACAAAAAAAAAATACTTTAAAGTACATTTTGTCATGCATATCGTGTTCGTTACTATAGTAGTGACTTATTCTTAACATTATTTCATTTGTTGATTACTGCTTATTTAGTTTTGAGTTCATTTGTTTCTTTCTCTTTTTTTTTTTTCCTCGCTGTTATTTATACTCGCTTTAACATCTCTGGTCATATCCCGAGTTAATCGTTTGGGTGAAATCCGAAGAGCCTGTGTGCTATTGTTGAGACTGGTTATATTGTTGTGAACTAGATGGCGACTGTATAATATGTATTACTGATTTGTTATAAATATGATTTCGGTGATGAATGAGGCCGGTGATATTCAGGGATGTTGTGGCCCGAATTTCCTAGTACTTGCCTTACAGTTGAGGGAAACCCCAGAAAAACCTCAACCAGGAAATTCAACCCGACCGGGAATCGAACCCGAGCCCTCTGCGTAAGAGACAAGCATTCTGACCCCTACACTACAGTGGTGGTCGTTTTTTTTATCTGATTAATTATTTGTTTTTTATTTGGTTATTGACTATGTTTAATTAATTTTATTAACATAGTTACAAAATTATTAATCTAATGACGTTGTTTATGCATTACGTATTGTTATGGGATTATTGGTTCTCTGTGTTGTCTGTTTGTTTTATTATAGGCTATGTAAAATTAATTTATTACTTTTTATTTATTTGATAATTGATTCATAATTTCATTCACTATCTATCATAATTTACAACATTGTTAGTGTATTTCATATATAATAAAAATATAATATGTTTTATATGTATGACTTCTTTTAAAGAAAAATGGAAAGAACAAGTCTACAAACTGCTATTCGAAGATTACATTTTTTCAGTGGCGGTTCCTCGCGGGAGGGAAGGGATGAACGTCCTCCTCACATTTTTTTCTTTTGAAAGTAAATACCACATAAAATATGTGCCTTGAAATTCGAGGAAGATTCGATAATTTTTAAGTTCATAGATATAAGAAAACTTCGGTTGATCGAGTTTCAAACCATGCGCGCTCATGTGCTGCTAGAAAACTGTGAGAAAGATGCGAGATTGTTTGTGTGGAGGAAAGCCAATCCGTTCCTCCTTTACTGCAGTTAGCACACATAGACAACAGCGCGCTAGCGGCCAGAGGAAGAAGCAGAGTTTTAAAGCAAGTAAATGAACGGATAGGGAGGAGATCCTCCTCTGAACCAGCGCATGGGCGGGAAATAGAAACCGACTGGTCGTGCAGCAAGCTCGCTACCGCTGCCATCTAACGATCTTGCATTCAACCAGACTATAACACATCTAGGAGGAGGCACAATAAAAACAGTTTTAACGCAGCGCTATGAAAGACACCATAATATAAACTTATTTAAAATTATAAATAAAAAATATTATTCATTGCACTTTATATAGGCAACTATTCATTGTTTTAAACTTTCAAGGATATTTGAAAGTTAAAGTCGGGTTTATATAAAACAAAGAGGAAGTACGTAGTTCTACGTTAGTATCGCAGATCTTTTTGGCCCCTGAAATTCACTTGCATTCATTGTGTACTAGATAGGGCAAAAGCCAAGTTGTCCGTTTTGTACAAATATATTTGAAATTGAAAGTAGTACTCCAAACTACATTATTTTTAACATAAAAAATTAATCGGCCACCGGCAACTTTGAACAATAATGGTAGTATGACTTTACAAGAACTGATATTCTTCAAAAGCATGTGATACTGAACTTGTAAAATGTACATGTGGCAACACGGATCACGTGGGTGGGTGCAGTGTTCTCGCTTTCTTCAGATTATTTCCCATTTCCATGGTTCCGATTACGTGTTAGTAGCTATAATCTCTTCCAACACGTGTGATGCTGTAGTGTGCTCGAAAAAATGCTGCGGGGTGAATTTCCTTGTAATTGTTAATTTGTGCAATTATTCAACAGTGAATGGAAGTGAAAACATTATAAGGCTATATTTTGGAAAATTTAGGAAACTCAGTTTACAAGAACAGATTATTGCTATACAGAAGGGAAGGCCAACCCCAACACTACCTGGTCTTACATGTATGCATGTTGGCTAATTTGTAGCATGTTTCATTCAAGAAGGTGTCATTTCGTCCTGTTACCTTCTTTCCTCCTCTTAAGAAATATGCAGGAGCCGCCACTGCATTTTTTTTATCAAAACATGCCTAATTTTAAATAATGGCTTTGCTTCATCAATAACAGTCCGCGCAACTCACAACCCTCAGCACGAATGTGTGTCAGCATAGGTCGACGCTTCAATTGATAAAGTGAAAGATAAGAGTACCGCTACATCAAGAGTGAACTGACATGTATGTGAAGGGTACAATACGGGCTGTCCTCGTTATGTGGGTGTCTTGAAAGCGAGATGTCATTTGTTTCATTTGAAATTGGTTAATTACAGTAATACAATTTTGAGTCTCGCTTTTTATTAACTGGATTCTCAAGTCATTTTTATTTTTCAAGAGAAATAACTTAATGGAAAAGCGAGATTTTAATAAAGCCAACATAATTGTAGGATTTCAAGGACAGACGAGTCCACACCTGTGGAGTAACGGTTAGCGCGTGTGACCGCGAAACCAGGTGGCCTGGGTTCAAATCCCGGTCGGAGCAAGTTCTCTGGTTGATATTTTTCCGAGGTTTTCCCTCAACCCAATATGAGTAAATGCTGGGTAACTATCTGTGCTGGACCCCGGACTCATTTCACTGCCATTATCACCTTCATTTCATTCAGACGCTAAATAACCTGAGAAGTTACTTCTGTAATAAATTGTCTAGCCTTTATTATTCACGTAATCTTTTAGTATTTTGATTTTTATTGTAATTGTAAATTTATTATTAATTGGAATTATAATTGTAATTGTATTCTTAATATTGCAGTTGTAATCCCCTAGTAGAGCGGAAGAGAAGACCTCATGGTCTTATCTCTACCAGGTTAAATAAATACAGTATATATACTATTATGTTGATTTTTTTTTATTTTAGTAGGTTATTTTACGACGCTTTATCAACATCTTAGGTTATTTAGCGTCTGAATGAGATGAAGGTGATAATGCCGGTGAAATGAGTTCAGGGTCCAACACCGAAAGTTACCCAGCATTTGCTCATATTGGGTTGAGGGAAAACCCCGGAAAAAACCTCAACCAGGTAACTTGCCCCTACAAGGAATCGAACCCGGGCCATCTGGTTTCGCGGCTAGACGCGCTAACCGTTATTCCATAGGTGTGGGTCTATTATGTTGATACAGCGTCGTAAAATAACCCATAAAACAATAATAGACGACTGTAGGACTAAACTATAAACCATTTTAAAAAATGAGAAGGCGTACATTAGCCTATAGTTAAAATCTTTACGTGAAGTAGGTATAGCAGAACGAATGACGACGAAAAGTTGTAGGCCTAATATGTGTGAATTCCCAATTCAAATTCCGTATTTCTAGCTTTTTTTAAATTTTATTAATTACTGTTTTTGGACAATTTCTGCTTTCTCATTAGGCCAAACGAAGTTTAAAGAGAAAGTAGGCCTACAGTATGTTACAGAAACCCTCGGTGATTACAAACGAGTAAAATTTCGTAACAGTATACATTACGAATTTTATTCTAGTGTCATAAGAAAGAATGACTCAAAGAATTCCTGTTTTGAATATTGCGGTATGTCTAATTGCCGAAAAAACAATAGACGGCAGCAGAAGCGAAAAAAAAAAAACCTGTTAATATGAGTTTCGTTCGTTCCAGTTTGCCAGTCTTTTTGTTGTTTTTGCATTATTGCATAGTATCAAATGTTCGTAACCATCTTGACAAACAACTGGCAGGAAGGTGGATTGAGCGCGCTGTAGACAAAGACGTCTTCTGGAAGTGGCCACCGAGGTCCTCCGACTTGAATATTTGTAACTTCTTATGGGGTTACATAAAAGATATCATTTATGTACATTCACGCCTCATAATCTGTTGCGATATCATATCTGCGGGGCCACTCAGTCCATTCCAGTAGATATTTTGTAGTGTGTATGGCGTGACAGGGAATATAGAGTTGATATATTATGTGTGACACACGGAGTGCACATTGAGTGTTTGTGAGGTATGCACTATAAAATTTTTGAGTTGCTCTCTGTGGTGTCGCCATTTTCATGTACGAGCTACCAACAGCAAAGATTACTTACCCTCTTATGATCACGGAGGTTTTCTGTGGACACTCTGTGTTAGGATAAGGTTGCGTATATCGCACCACTTTAGCATTTATAATTTTTATTGAACAATACAATTTTTATTTTCTGCATTCCTTTACAGAAAAGCATTCTCAGAACATTTACCTTTCATGTAAAAAATAATCCTTGAATTTGATTTAATATTTTTGAAGTAGAATGACATTTTCGAAACACTTGTCAGTGGTGCCATTTAGGCAACTAGTTTCCCGGCGTGGCTCAGTCGGTTAAGGCGCTTGCCTGCCGGTCTGAAGTTGCGCTCGGGCGCAGGTTCGATCCCCACTTGGGCTGATTACCTGGTTGGGTTTTTCCGAGGTTTTCCCCAACCGTAAGATGAATGCCAGGTAATCTATGGCGAATCCTCGGCCCCATCTCGCCAAATACCATCTCGCTATCACCAATCTCATCGACGCTAAATAACCTCGTAGTTGATACAGCGTCGTTAAATAACTAACTAAAAAAAATAGTTTCCTAAATAGCACCTGCGGTTTCTTAAATCGCACCTCTTTAACTGCAGAGAACAGGATGAAGGAAACCTTTTAATATTGAACATATTGAACAGTATTTAATATGAATAATGTAATAAATGCAAATTACAAATTTACTGAAATTAATGAAAGAGAGTAACGCATCTTCAAATGAAATTGAAAAAATAGAGCATAAATTACCTAACATTTAAACTTCCTGAATGCGTTTTTTATTGTTACACATTTGCCATGTGCTTCACCAGGCAGTTCAAACTGTAAACTGCGTCACCTTTTCTCCGCGATTATCTCGAAGCCACCTAAGAACTGCTTCATGATTTAGCTGTCTGAAATGGTTTGAAGATAGAAACATCTAAAGGCTGGGCCTATGAGTATTATGACGAGGAAGCTGAAATAGGAGCACAACATTTTCCCGAGATAATCTAGCTTCTAAATTTTTGGAATGGTTCGTATAGGTGGACATACAGAAGCAGTACTTTTTTCTATGGCAGGTTTGAATGGCAAATAAAATGTTTGAGCTATTCGACAAATACTCGTAGTTCACTGTTGATGTAACCTGAATCAGAGCAAACAAATAACGATCCTGGAAGAACACCATCTGATAATGTAGGATGCACTGTTTGACGTTTAAAATTTTTCATAGGTGGCACAAAATACCTGGTACGCTTGTACAACACACACTTGTTATATTAACGCCCTTTTCACCACTTGATATTGCACCCATCTGATGCATTCCTCGTTCAGTTAAAATTTTTGGGCCTTCTTTTCTACGGCTAGAATTGCTACAGTTGCTCATATCGCACCGGTGCGAATTGAGAAACTACGTCATAAGTTATTATTTCCTTCATTCTAGCCTATAATCACCACATGTTCGAAAATCGTACTAAGTTAAATGTTCCTTAATATTTCTTTTAACCAATAACATCTTAAGATTATGGATTCCTTTGCATACAAATCCGTTATTTAGTTACAATATGTTAGTTAAATATACATCCACCTGAGCGATTATATTAAATACTCTATCACCACGTTGCTAGCACAAAGAAGTGGCAGAAATCAAGTGACATGGTGGAAGTTCATATGGTAGATTGTAACAATACCACTAGATGCTACACTCCTACAGTAATTTGTTTTAAACTAGCAGTGATGCCATTTAGGAAGCGGTGCGATTTATGCTGCTCTACCCTATAATGCTGAAGAAAAGCGATTTCAATATTTCGCAGAAATACAGTTTTTAAGCGATGATTTGACCTTATAATTATCCACTGATATATAGATCTTAACAGTAACTTAATTACTGTATATCGACGTTTATGGATCTGTTAAGACTATTTAATTTTCATCAAGGTTGAAGTTACGTACCACGCATAACAATATGGCTCTTTCCCAGGATGTTACGTCATCATCCCTGACGTTCACATTACATTTCTAATTAAAATTACAAGCATTAATATGACTGAAAGGTCATCTTTATCGTAGAATTGTATTTGTTAATGAGTTATTCATAAATTTTTTATTTCTTAATAAATACTTCGTTCTAGGGAAATTTGGACAGCAGATGAGCAATAATTGTATACTAGCCGTACCTGTGCGCTCCGCTGCACTTGTTAGAAATAAATATAATTACATAATTGTCCCGCGCCGTGGCGTCGCGTCTAAGGCATCCTGCCTAGGACTCGCGTTACGGAATGCGCGCTGGTTCGAGTCCTCATGAGGGAAGAAATTTTATCATGCAATTTCGGCCAGTGTATGGGACCGGTGCCTACCCAGCATCGTGATGCACTTGGGGAGCTACGATAGGTAGCGAAATTCGGTTGCGAATGCCAGCTATAACGGCTGGGGGGGGGGTCATCGTGCTAACCACACGATACCTCCAGTCTGGTTGGATGATCGTCCACCTCTGCTTCGACATGTGGGCGTGAGGCCAGCAGCCGGCTGGTCGGTCTAGGCCCTTAACGGGCTGTAGCGCGACGGATTATTATTATTATTATTATTAATTACATAATTAAAATAGGACATTTGATCCAGGGAACATTCGTGTTTGATAGAAGGATATATCGTTTAATATGTTACGTAATTTAAATTGTATTCAAATAATTAAAATTCGATCATTTTGGTCCAGAGACCACTCATTTGGTGCAATGACAATTCCTGTAACATGTTTCTTAATTGTTATTACATGCAAATAATTAAAATATGATCATTTGATTCAGAGTACATCCGTTTTTGGCGCAAGGATAATTCGTTTAACATTTTTCTAAGTCTTGAATGCATCCTTTAATAAATCACTCCAAATTAATAGCTTACTGTGCATCTTTTTTTAATGTCTGTTAAGTTTATTTTAGGAAAGTCCAGGATAACAGAGAGGGTTTGGAATTGAACGGGTTACATCAGCTGCATGTCTATGCGGATGACGTGAATATGTTAGGAGAAAATCCACAAACGATTAGGCAAAACACGGGAATTTTACTGGAAGCAAGTAAAGAGATAGGTTTGGAAGTAAATCCCGAAAAGACAAAGTATATGATTATGTCTCGTGACCAGAATATTGTACGAAATGGAAATATAAAAATTGGAAATTTATCTTTTGAAGAGGTGGAGAAGTTCAAATATCTTGGAGCAACAACAACAAATATAAATGATACTCGGGAGGAAATTAAACACAGAATAAATATGGAAAATGCGTGTTATTATTCGGTTGAGAAACTTTTATCATCCAGTCTGCTGACGAAAAATCTGAAAGTTAGAATTTATAAAACAGTTATATTACCGGTTGTTCTGTATGGCTTTGAAACTTGGACTGTCACTTTGAGAGAGGAACAGAGATTAAGGGTGTTTGAGAATAAGGTGCTTAGGAAAATATTTGGGGCTAAGCGAGATGAAGCTACAGGAGAATGGAGAAAGTTACACAACGCAGAACTGCACACATTGTATTATTCACCTGACATAATTAGGAACATTAAATGTAGACGTTTGAGATGGGCAGGGCATGTAGCACGTATGGGCGAATCCAGAAATGCATAGCTATAGAGTGTTAATTGGGAGGCCGGAGGAAAAAAGACCTCTAGGGAGGCCGAGACGTAGATGGGAAGATAATATTAAAATGGATTTGAGGGAGGTGGGGTATGATGATAGAGACTGGATTAATCTTGCTCAGGATAGGGACCGATGGCGGGCTTATGTGAGGGCGGAAGTGAACCTGCGGGTTCCTTAAAAGCTAGTAAGTAAGTAAGTAAGTAAGTAAGTAAGTAAGTAAATAAGTATGTAAGTAACTAAGTTTATTTTATTCACGCCTTAACATCTGTAGTCATGTCGCGTGTAGGCCGTTTTTACTCTTGTTGAATTCCTGTTTTTATTGTGTGTTGTAGATGGCTTGTTTTCATGTAACTGATTGTTATAGAGTTTGATTAATGTTTTTGGTATTGGTAATTGAGGCTGTGATGAATCATGGTATGTATCTTTCCAATCCGGCATTTGCCTTTATGACTAAGGGAAACGCGTAAAAGATACGAGAAAGTATATGAAGGGTTCAGAACCGTAGTGGGTCAAGCGCCATTTACTAAAACCGTAGAAAACAAGGGTAAAAATGAAGTTATTATCATAATTCAATAATATAATAAGTAATATAAAGTATACACATTCAAACTAAATGATATATCAATCTTCATTAAACTATGGTATTCACTTAACTTTAACCCTTGCTTTCTCCGTTTTTAATAAAAATGGCGCTTGGCCCACTGCGGCTCTGAACCCTTCATATCTCATCTTCTTGAAATTTATTTTTAATCTGTCGCCCTTTCACACGACCGTCATTTCTTGCATCGAGGATAAATTTTCCTTGCATTTGAATGATCCAGCATGATATGAATTTTATCCTTCAAGGCTCATTCACAATGAAAATTAAACATAACGTAAGCGTTAACTTAAAAATGTAAACTTTACGGTAAAATCAAGACCATTCACGATGGGAACATAAACATAACCGCTAAGATACTTGGTAACCATGGAAACATAATAACGACGCCATTTTCTCATATTCTGTCGTATACATCAGCGCTCCACGATTGTGTACTGTTTGCAAATCACGTAAGCATAAGCATGAAAGTTTGGAGTTTGCAAACTTTCATGTTAACGTCTTACGGTAATGTTTATGTCAATGTTTATGTTAATCATTGTGAATGATCCCATTTGGTAGCCTGGGCGCAAACTTCTGTGTTTATGTACGGTTATGTTTAATTTTCATTGTGAATGGGCCTTAACTCTAAAAGCTTGGCGTCGCGGTCTAAGGCATCCTGCCTAGGACTCGCGTTACGGAATGCGCGCTGGTTCGATTCCTCATGGGGGAAGAAATTTTCTCATGAAATTTCGGCCAGTGTATGGGACCGGTGCCTACCCAGCATCGTGATGCACTTGGAGAGCTACGATAGGTAGCAAAATCCGGTTGCGAATACCAGCTATAACGGCTGGGGGGATCATCGTACTAACCACACGATACCTCCATTCTGGTTGGATGATCGTCCACCTCTGCTTCGGCATGTGGGCGTGAGGCCAGCAGCCGGCTGGTCGGTCTAGGCCCTTAACGGGCTGTAGCGCCACGGATAATTATTATAAAACCAAAAACTGAAAGTTTTGAAAGCAGACACGTGATTATGCCTACCGGTTCTAGATGAACCAGAACTTTTGTTTGCTTCAATTTCCGAAGTTTCTTTATGTTGATGTCATTACACATTCCTTTAGGACATAACTTTGTGGTCAGTGCATGCCTGATAGCTCTTGATGTATAGATTTTTCTCGAGGAGACTTTGTCCTTGGTATTTTGCCAAAGTAGCTCCCCTAGAATCGATGGCTCCGCTATCGGACACATCTCATCGCACGCAACTTCCTCGAATTCACCCATCACTCGTTAATTGAGAGACTTTACATTAACATTAATGCAGAGTTTACATGATTTATAGAGACATAAAACTTATATGCACTAAAAGAATCAGTGTATGCTTCTAAATTTAAAAACAAACGATCATAAACTTATAAAAGGAGAATAGCAATGACAAAATAAGTTTTTATTGGAAAAAGGAGCATTTTCTGCGGAACTCTGGAGAAAGAACTAAGGAAGAGATTAGTGAAGTGCTTTGTGTGGAGTCTAGCATTATATGGGGCAGAAACATGGACAATACGACGAAGTGAAGAGAAGCAAATAGAAGCATTTGAAATGTCGATATGGAGAAGAATGGAACGTGTGAAGTGGACAGGCGGAATAAGAAATGAAGCTGTTGTAAAGAGTGGGTGAAGAAAGAATGATACTGAAACTGATCAGAAAGAGGAAAAGGAATTGGTTGGGTCACTGGCTGAGAACAAACTGCCTACTGAAGGATGCACTGGAAGGAATGGCGAACGGGAGAAGAGTTCGGGGTAGAAGAAGATATAAGATCATAGGCTTTAAAGGAACACGCAGGTTCATTGCCGCCTTTACATAAGCCCGCCATCGATCCCTATCCTGTGAAAGATCAATCCAGTCTCTATCACCATATCCCACCTCTCTCAAATCCATGTTAATATTATCCTCCCATCTGCGTCTCGTCCACACCTGTGGAGTAACGGTTAGCGCGTCTAGCCGCGAAACCAGGTGGTCCGGGTTCGATTCCCGGTCGGGACAAGTTACCTGGTTGAGGTTATTTCCGGGGTTTTCCCTCAGCCCAATATGAGCAAATGCTGGGTAACTTTCTGTGTTTTACCCCGGACTCATTTCACCGGCATTATCACCTTCATCTCATTCAGACGCTAAATAACCTAAGATGTTGATAAAGCGTCGTAAAATAACCAACCAAAATAAAAAAAATCTACGTCTCGACCTCCCTAAAGGTTTTTTCCCTCCGGTCTCCCAACTAGCACTATATAGCCTATGCATTTCTGGATTCGCCCATACGTGCTACATGTCCTGCCCATCTCAAACGTCTGGATTTAATTATGTCAGGTGAAGAATACAAGGCGTGCAGTTCTGCGTTGTGTAGCTTTCTCCATTCTCCTGTAACTTCATCCCTCTTAGCTCCAAATATTTTCCTAAGAACCTTATTCTCAAACATCCTTAATCTCTGTTCCTCTCTCAACGTGAGAGTCCAAGTTTCACAGCCATACAGAGCAACCGGTAATATAACTGTTTTATAAATTCTAACTTTCAGTTTTTTGACAGCAGATTAGATGACAAAAGCTTCTCAACCGAATAATAACAGGCATTTCCCATATTTATTCTGCGTTTAATTTTCTCCCGAGTGGCATTTATATTTGTTACTGTTGCTCCAAGATATTTGAACTTTTCCACCTCTTCGAAGAATAAATCTCCAATTTTTATATTTCCATTTCGTAGAATATTCTGGTCACGAGACATAATCATATACTTTGTCTTTTCCGGATTTACTTTAAAAACTATCGCTTTACTTCCTTCAAGTAAAATTCCGTGTTTTCCCTAATCGTTTGTGGATTTTCTCCTAACATATTCACGTCATCCGCATAGACAAGAATCTGATGTAACCGTTCAATTCCAAACCCTCTGTGTTATCCTGAACTCTCCTAATGGCATATTCTAGAGCGAAGTTGAAAGGTAAAGGTGATAGTGCATCTCCTTGCTTTAGCCCACAGTGAATTGGAAAACCATAAGATAGAAACTGACCTATACGGACTCTGCTGTACGTTTCACTGAGACACATTTTAATTAATCGAACTAGTTTCTTTGGAATACCAAATTCAATAAGAATGTTATATAAAACTTCTCTCTTAACCGAGTCATATGGCTTTTTGAAATCTATGAATAACTGATGTACTGTACCCTTATACTCCCATTTTTTCTCCAATATCTGTCGAATACAAGAAATCTGATCAATAATCAATAGTCGATCTATTACGCCTACAACCGCACTGATGATCCCCAATAATTTAAGTTATATAAGATCATAGACGACATTAAGATATATGGATCATATGAAGAAACGAAAAGGAAGGCAGAAAATAGGAAAGATTTGAGAAAGCTGGGTTTGCAATGAAAGACCTGCCCTTGGGCAGAACATTAAATGAATGAATGAATAAATGTCTCTTCTTTATTGATTTTCTGGCATATACCTTGGCATCACTGGGCTGTGCTTCCTCGACTGTCAACGGTATGTGACGCTTCTGAATATATGTAATCTTAATAATTTTCGTGGGAGTTGTGACCTTTATGCTAAAGTAGTTGAGGTCGTCAACATTGTGACTAAATATTGATGAAGTAGGAGTTGCGTGACCACGACGAAGGTTCTGAATAATCCAGAAGTGATCACAGATAAGAAGTGTACTTGAACTAGACATTATTTCGGTCAGCGTGTCTCTTGAGGTTGGCAACAATCGTTGCTATGCGCAACTTTAAATTACTTATGTTCCGTCAATAAGCATGATCTAGCCTACAGGATGCAAAAGAATTTATTTCTTTTTCTTTAAAAGGCAGTAAAGGACGTTGTTAGGAATAAATCGACTGCCCAGTTCAAAAGGGAAATAACTGAAAATTTGATTATGGTGAAGGATGGATAGAACAGAAAAAAAAATTTCTCCGGCACCAGGACTCTAACCCGGGTTTTCAGCTCTACGTACCAACGCTATACCCACTAAGCCACGCCGGATTCCAGTTCCGATCCGGATCATATCCCCTCAGTTTAAGTTCTACCTCTCAGTTTTCCCTTTGGTGGCCTACCCTCATGCACTGTGTCACAGAATATGTGACAGTGGCACAATGTCCACCGTACTATGTACAGAGGTGTACTCATTACGAGTGACTAAGTGGCCGGGATCCGACGAGATGAGCACCGTCTTAAATCACTAAGTGATTACTTACGCATATTATATTATTATAAACTGAGGGGATTCAATCCGGCATCGGAACTAGAATCCGGTGTGGCTTAGTGGATAAAGCGTCAGCACGTAGAGCTGAAAACCTGGGTTCGAGTTCCGGTGCGGAGAGAATTTTTCTCTGTTTTATCCATCCTTCATCATAAGATAACGCAGAATTCCTGCACGGAAATATCATATGTACTTTGGTGCATCATAATAATATGAAAATTTGAAGTTTTAAGAAAACTGAATTTTAAAGCCTCATGTTGCTGTGAAAAATCCAATTAACATACTTAAATTTGAAATTTATGGTACACATACAGGATTTTTCATAAGTAAGAAACACTGCAACCGAGCGGGCTAGCGGCGTAGTAGAGTGCTGGTCTTGCATTCGGGAGGCCCGGGGTTCGATCCCAGTCGCCGGCAATCCTAACTGAGGTTTTTCATGCTTTCCTCAGTTATTTCCAGGCAAATGCCGGGATTGTACCTCTTGAAAGTCCGGCCATGGACGGCGATCCTTCCCTTAATCCAGGCCTGGGCATCGAGAGCGGATCTAGACTCTAAACGGTGACGCTTAATATTCATCTGTTACTGAATCAACGCTGCTCGGTGTTCGGCGGGGAAGAAAGGGGATGAAGAGAAATCATATGGCCCCCGTCAGAGAGTAGAATCCGCTCTTGCTGCCCAGCTCTGCCTTAATCCTTTCATATGTGTGAGTGAATGCTATGTAACGTCTTAAATGTTTGTGTTGTATCGGAGGCGGCCCTGGCATTGAGCAGATCCCTCATCCGGGGAGGCCCTCCATGTCCTTGTGTGGTCAAAAAGTATGTATGTAATCCAATTGATTAATTTCGCTTCCGACAGGTCGCAGTCCTATAAGATCCGTGTGGCGTGGGTCGTATAAATGAACCTAAAAGAGAGAGGTTAAACTACGGCAAAGAAAGAAAGAAAAGAAACAATGCAAATACAACTGAAATTAATTCATTTTTTTTAAACGCTCAGACGTCAAATTTAATATTTTGAAAGGAAAATTTTACAAAAAAGAAACAAAATTTTCAGCCATTATTGTACATGACAACATTTTTAAATGACAACATATTATTTGTTCATTTTTTTTCTGAAAGGTTGGTATCTTATTTAGTTTCATTTATTTCATACAAACCTTTGGTTGCAATGGGAACAGTTTCATTGTTGGCTGAACGTTAAACAAACCGTTCATTTCAATCTAAAACAAACGATTGTGATTTCAATTATTTAAATATCAACCAAAATGCCAGCTCTTAGCATGCTACGAAAATAACAGTCTGAACTTCATTTTATTTCAAGACATGAGTAGAGATGTTACAAAGATAATGGATTGTTCATTTGTCGTAAAATACACGAAGACTTGATTCGGTATTTAAGACGTGCTCTTACTGGACCCAATCAGTGCTGTCAATCACCTGTCGTTATTTATTTCATAAGTTGAGAGTTCATGATCTTTGGCTTCCTATCACCGGAAGTTGTTCTGGTGCTGCTGAAAGAGGATTTTGTTTCACGGTTCGAACACGCAATGTCTGGACGATCTTGCATGACTGAATGTCAGACATATTTACTAAGAACGTAGTGGATGTTTACTTATTTGTGAAGGCAGGGCGCCAACCTTTTTATGTTCGGAGCATGGAGAAAAATAATGAGACAATAATAGGAAACTGATATGCTGCCAACTGTAAAGATATGTAAAAATTAGAGTGCACATATTATGTAAGGTTATCCGAAATTGAAACAGCCAATAAAGAAATAAAATAGTTTATTTTCTAATTACGATACACGACAGTTTTATATCACAGAACATTCAGTAACTCAATAAGTTTTTTTTTTTTTTTTTTTTTTTTTTTGCAGTATCATTGAGGGGTTAGGTACAGCTTACAGCAGTAAAATTTTTGGAAATATTCAAAATTTTTTCCCCCATTTCTGTATCTTGTACAATAATGAAAATTGGTATGTGTAAAACACTGTCCTTCTGCTATATGAAAAAAAATATTTTTAAGATTTAAAAAATTATTTTTTTTTTCAAAATTCAAAATGGTGGCAGTTTACTGTGCAGTAATGAAGCTATTCCCTCATAACTCATAAACTTGTTAACTTTTTCATGTTCTCTCTCTTTTATTTTATTGCTGAAACTCATGTTTACAATACCATGCTCTTTCAAATACATTTCTTAATAAATATTTTTTTTATTTTGTGTTACTGTTCGCGCAACTTATCTGGGCAGCTAAAAGAGCGGGGAAGCGGGGTGTAGCGAGGTTGCTTGTAGCGGTAGCGCGGTAGGAGTGGGAAGGAGAGGGGAAGCGAGAGAGCACTAGGGAACCCAAGTGCCTAGATAAGTTGCGCGGACAATAGAAGAAAATACTGATATTTGACCATTTTTAAATGAATTTATTTTTTATCAGACAATCTATCAAAGGTAGAGAAGTAATCTTGTATCATATTGTAGATATGACACGCATAAATACACACAAAAAATTTCATCACAGAATGTTGGATAGTTTTTTAGTTATGTGGGAAACGCTTCATCACTGCACATTGAACTGAATTTTGAAAAAAATAAATAAATAAATAAATAAATAAAAATAAATAATTTTTTTAAATCGCAAAAATATTTTTTTTGTATAGCAGAAGGACAGTGTTTTACACATACTAATTTTCATTATTGTACAAGATACATTAATGGAGTCACACCTGTGGAGTAACGGTCAGCGCGTCTGGCCGCGAAACCAGGTGGCCCGGGTTCGAATCCTGGTCGAGGCAAGTTACCTGGTTGAGGTTTTTTCCGGGGTTTTCTCTCAACCCAATACGAGCAAATGCTGGGTAACTTTCGGTGCTGGACCCCGGACTCATTTCACCGGCATTATCACCTTCATTTCAGTCAGACGCTAAATAACCTAGATGTTTATAAAGCGTCGTAAAGTAACCCAATAAAATAAAAATACATTAGTGGAGGAAAAAAATGTTGAATATTTCCAACATTTTACTTCTGTAAACTGTACCTAAACCCTTAACCTCAATATATGCTCCCCTCATGGCACGGCACACATCCAACCAATATTCAATCTCTCTTCAAGTGTTTTCTGATATCTATGGAATTATCGACGCTACTGCATCAATAATCCTATGATGCAAGTAATTAACTTTACCTTTGTAAATATTATCCTTAACATAACCTCGTAGGAAAACGTTCAGGGGGTTAAATCGGGAGATCGTGAGGGCCATAAAGTAGTGGTACCGCGACCGATCCATCTTCCTGGAAAATGACTATTTAGAGATTCAGTTACTACCAAGTAATCAAACGACACAAGAGTTACATAATTGCTTGGAGGCAAAGGAGTGGAAATAGACAGGTAAATCAGCTTTGTGAACTGGAAAGAATCAAATGCTAGCAACATCATAGTTCGGACAATTAGAACACTTAGTGTCAGATCAAATGATGCACACCGAAAGCGAAAGAAGATAGTTTAATCAGTATATCACCTTTTCTGTATCAGGAATTATAAAAGAATGTATTTTCATGAAAATATCGAAACCAGTTTTTTGCAGCATTAAAATACTTACTCTTCATATTTCGAATAATGAGTCTAAAGAGATAGTGGTGGCACACTGTATTCATCCTCGACTTCTGGTAACTCCAGTACAGTATATTGTTGTCCATTATTTTTTATCATATACAGTTTCTCCCTGCATGCTACAATTTCAGTTTTTGTTAACTTTCAAAAGTTATGTTACTTGAATGCTATTTCTTCATTAATAGCATATTGTATGTACATACAGAACTTGTTATACTTGTAGACAATAGATGACAAATAAGTATTTTGCTGTATTTTTAGGTAATAGATCTACTGAATCCTGGAAGTGCTCGGAAACCACTGGCTGTGCGATGGTCCAAGAAATCAAGAGGGTTTTTCGTAGAAAATTTGTTTACTGTAGACTGCGAAGAACTTGACGATCTTCTGGCTGTCTTAGAGGAAGGTGAGTTTGAAATTCTGCGAAGTTCTTCACTCAGCAATTCCATAGAATAACAGAACGTCATACATGTATTATAAAGTTCCTGGACACTGCATGTGCATGTGAATAAGGCTATGCAGTGGCGGCTCGAGAAGAAAGTCGCGTGTGTGCTACTACATACATAGTTCTACAATTATTCATTTTTAATAGTTCCAGGACGCCCTTTAGGACTTTTATTTCATTCTGAGTGTTTCTTTCCTGCAATATCTATGTTATAAACAAAATACACAATTCCCAAGGAACCCCTTGGTTTTTATTACCGTTGCGGGTTTGATCCCGGCTCAGGTCAATGGCATTTAAGTGTACTTAAATGCGACAGGTTCAGTGACGTCGCCAGGATCAGAGCAAAGGGGGTGCGGATGGGGTGTGAGTTGTAAAAATGGGGTGCAAGCTGTAAAAATGCGGTACATAAAAAATCCAAAATGTTCTGTCACGCAGTTGCGCGCATACTATACATCTGTTTATTATCATTACTATGTATTATTATTATTATTATTATTATTATTATTATTATTATTATTATTATTATTATTATTACTGCTATTTTGACATTATGAAAGAACTGCAGATTGAACCGATTACGGAATACCTACAGAAATACAGACAAAACTGGAGATCACATGTCATCAGAATGCCTCGTTCTAGAATTCCACGCCAAATTTTAAATTACCATCCTGTGGGCAAGAGATCCTTGGGCAGACCGTTCAAGCGTTAGCAAGAGACCGTATGATGATGATGATGATGATGATGATGATGATGATGATGATGATGATGATGATGATTACTACTATTAGGGGAAACCTGTGTAAAACGGCCACCTTAATTTTAAGTGTTATTTTACACAACTTTCGGTGTGCTCAAGAGTCTAAATTTAAAGGTGTGAGTTGTATATCATCCAAGGACAGTGATATGGCATTTTTTAAATTTTGAAAAAATATATATATTGTCGAAATTAAAATTTTTCAGAAGTGTAATATAATGGCCGTTTTACACTGGCATCTGTGTAAAACGGCCCAGTGTATATTATGCTAGAAAAAATATGATAGAAAACATATTCAGTTGAAAAATACATATAGTTACACGATATTATTTATTATCGTGAAAGTGGAACATGTTAATCTAATTAACTAAGATAATTTAATTGAAAAGAAAGTATTAATATGGTATCAATTATAACATGAATTAGGACATCTAAATTTAATAGTCTAGCGATGCAAACAGCAGGTGAAATCATCGTCTGCTACAGGATCAAGTCCAGGAAACTCTTCATGAGCCCATTTCATGCACGACATACAGCGAGCCCATCCTTCACCACTAGCTGAAATGGAGTGAATATTTTCTTGACAAAATATGCATTCAGCATCTTCCTCATCGCCTAAATTCTCTTCGCTACTTGTAATTTCAATGTTCTTAGTATTCTTCTTTTCCAAAATTATTTTATGATACATGTTTCTTTTTCTAACTATTTTCTTGAACCTGGCTGCTTCAGCTTTCTCTTTTAGTTTTTCAGCACATGGCATCTATATTCCTTTCTTCGACTCGCCGTCTCAGATTGGTTCTAGACAAATCATACATGTTGCTTGCCTTTGTAGTTCTCATTTTATTTTCCTGAACAGCTTTAATGGCTTCCCTCATATTTTCCCTGCTCCAAGAATTTCTATCAGTGTTCCTAATACGTCTACTTACAGCCTAGTTGATACTGGAAAAGAAACCGAATTACTTGTAGAAGTTCTAGTGTTTCAATGTATTACGTCAGAGATATCAGAGTAAAACCATCAAGCACGGTGTAAAACTGCCAAGCATCGTGTAAAACGGCCACCGTGCATGGCCGAACACATGCATCTAAACAAACAAGCTTATAGCATAACACCGCCATCTTGAAGTAGTTTCGAACACATGCATGTTGAACTTTATAACCTCTATTATATCAAGCAGTAGATAAACATTTCACGTTATGTATATTATGTATGAAATTATATCAAATAATAAGTAGATACCTTAGATCAGAACCTCCAAAAACAGTTATCATATCGAAATAATCATAAATTGTGAAGACAGCCATCCACGACTTTACAGACCACTTTCAAAAGCAGTTCTGACGTAGTGCACTACATAATCGGCAATATGGCAATGCTGCCATGGCCGTTTTACACAGGTAGGCCTCTTTACACTGGTCTCCCCTACTACTTACCTGGGAATGTGTGTTGAGTTTCCTAATATAAAGCTATACGTCGATTATCATGGGCAGCATCAAATTTGTCGATTAGATCCTCAATATCCAGCGCCTTTGCGATATCCTGCTCTACAGCAAGGACTGCGAGATCGCTGAGACATTCATGGCCTGTTCTGTTCCGCAAGTAAGTTTTAATGCAACGTAAACACAAAAATGCTCGTTCACATCCCCCACTAGATGCTGGTGTTACGATAGAAACTATGGAAAGTTTGTGAATTTCGTGAAATGCCAATTTATACTCCTGAAGAAAATTAACAAATTTTAAAATGTTGTCAGTAGTGACATCATGTTCATTCTCATAACATTCAATTGTTTTAGGGATTAGTTTCACTTCGGCTTCCACACTTTGTTCATTACATCCATAACGATGCACCAAGAGACATAGTTTTTTCACATCCAAGAAAATCTTAGAGGCGGGTTGCAAACACTTCATGCCTTTAATTAGTGAGCTATGTTCAGAAAATCCGTGTTCCAATTCATTTAAAATTTTATCAAGAATTTGCTGAAAGTCATCCGCATAGTAATCACCTTCTGACTCAAGTTTCTCTTTATGACAATGCTGTAATTACGTGTCAAATGTTATGTGCAGTTTGAATAATGACTAGTTTTTATTTCTCGCGTTTAATGAAAATTGTTTTACACTCTTACAGGAATATGTTTGTTTTTTTCTTCAAAATAACTTACGCCTAGTATTTTTTTAAAATAAATTGCTCAAATCAGGACTTCAAATGTCCTTTGGGGTGCTTGCGCACCCTTTCGCACCCCCCTAGCGACGTCCCTGGACAGGTTCATGTTAGTAGATTTACTGGAATGTAAAAGAACTCCTGCGGGACAAAATTCCTGCACACCGGCGACGCTGATATAACCTCTGCAGTTGCGATCGTCGTTAAATAAACCACCTAAAGCCAGTTCAGACTAAATTAGCCTACTTATTATTTTATAAAAACACCTTTTCAATTCTTTTTAGTACGATAAGATAATTTGATAAGTTTGCAATATTTATACCACCTGAAGGCACTGAATGTGAAAAAATTATTTTAGGTATTATTCAATATTTTCACTGCGCTATTAATACATTAATGTGCCTGATATACCCCATTAGCTATTGGTACTCTAGTGAAAAGAAAACAAGAACAGCACACATAATCTGATAACCACACTATATCTAAAGAGTTAGTGTTTTATATCTCATTAATGACCACGGCTGTGGAGTATTAGCATATCTGACCGCGAAACGAGCGGGCCCTGGTTTAAATCCTGGTTGGGGCAAGTTACCTGGTGAAGGTTTTTCCCGGGTTTTCTTTCAAGCCATTAAATGCTGGGTAACGTTCAACGCTGGACTCTGAACTCATCTCGCTTTCATTATCACCTTCATCTCACTCAGACGCTAGATAACCATAGCGGTTGATAAAGCGTCATAAAATAGACAAAACATATTCATCTCATTGTAGCCTTAGGTAAAGATATGTCACGCGCCATAGCTTCGTGGTCTAAGGCATCATGTTACGGAATGAACACTGGTCTGAGTAGTGAGGGAAGTGGAAAAAAACCAGAGGCGGTATGCTACCCCAAGATTTTACTCTGGCATACCTTGATTAAAAAAAGGCATACCCCCTCCCTTATAGCATATACATAAATTATGTATACAATAAATTGTTTCGTGCAGTCAGTATCACGAATCTTTGAAGCTTACGCAACATATTAAATTTCTTAATAAAATAATTTCAAGTTACTTCAGTTATTTACTAGATCATTTTACAATGTCCTTTGAGACTTAGCATTTAAAATAATGTTAAAGCTTCAAAGTGCCTTACTTAATTATTAATAAAAAGTGCAACAAAAAATGACACAGTCACTAAATTGGCAACAATGACCACCACAAGCCTACAAGCCTTCTATACTTGAAATACTACCGTTGTAAGCATTCCAGGGGTTGAGCTTATCAAACAAACGTGTCTAAATACACGTTGAATACAGTTCTAGAAGGCTGTGGTTTAGATTTACGAAGCAAACAGATAGTACTCTTTGCTGTGAAGAAATGTATAAACAAATTTTTACGATCACATTTTTTCAGTGACTGTATGTCATTTTTCACTAACGGTATGTTTTCTGGCTATAGAAACCATACCGTCTCACTTCCCTCACTGGGTTTGAGTCCTCATAGGGAAGGAATTTTCTCAAGAAATTTTGGTCAGTGTATGGGACTGGTGCCCACCCAGCATCGTGATGAATTTGGGAAGCTATGCTAAGTAATGAAATCCGGTTTCGAAAACCAGCTATAACGACTGAGGGAATCATCTTGCTGACCAAAGATTACCTCTTACCTGTTGGATGATCGTTCACCTCTGCTGAGGCATGTGGACGTGAGTCAGTAGTCAGCTGGTCGGCTTTGGCCCTTCATGGGCTGCCACGCCACGGATTTTTTTTATGTAAAGATCTGTAGTCACTGCACTTAAATTGAGAAATTCTCTTGAAGTTGAGGATGCAAGTTAACCCTAGTGTTTCGTGATGTAGAGTACTCCATCTTTGCAGGTATGAGGAACCGATCAGTGGGAAAACACAACATGAACGACTACTCCAGCCGCAGCCACACCATCCTCACAGTTCGGATCACTTCAGAGCAGCAGGTGAACAGTTTATAGTTTATACATAACCATTATTATCAATAATTGTCTTATTTTTTTATACTTTGTAGGCCTCATTTATTTTTGACCTGCTGTTCACATTTTATTATGCTTTTTTCTTTCTTTCTGTATGTTATATATTATGTCTGATTTCTTCTTACTTGTTGTTTACATTTTATTATTATTATCTTATTCAGTTTTGTGTGTACTTTGTAAATTTGTAGTGTTTCTATAACTCAGTTTTTACTCCTGGTTGAGTGTTAGAGAAGGCCGTATGGCCTTAACTCTGCCAGGTTAAATAAATCATTATTATTATTTTTTTTTTTTTTTCGAGCCACAGTACGCGTTACGCCAACAAATCTCTGAGCCTTATGTCAAAAATTAAAAGCTCCGATATCTGTTGAACTAAAATGTTAAAATGCATTATCAATCTGACAAAAAAATATTGAACTACAAAATTTTCTCCTTTATGTCACTGATTGCGTAATATTTTTGTTCTGCCTTCAAAATTCTTCTTCTATGGGGCGACAGCCCAATGTCATACTCTGGCTTCCTTTATTAAGCCTATTCGTTCTTCTGCATCTTGCGCTATCCTTTTTCAATTCTTTATCCCAAAAATCTTTTTTGTATCCTTCTCAATTTTATCAATCCACATAGGCCTAGACTACTTCTTGTTTTGCCTACACGTCTCCTACCGCCAATTGTGCTATATAGCACTTTCTTCGAAATATGTCAAATTCTCATTCGTTAGATGTGTTCGGCCCATTGTAGTCTGCTCAGTTTAAACACTATAGAGATTGCTGGTTCTTTGTAAAGTTTGTACATGTATAAAGCCTAATTCACAATGAAAATGTAAGTGTAAACTTGAGAATGCAAATGTTATCGTCAATTAAAAAAATCATAAAAGTCCATTCACAATGAAAACGTAAGCGTTAAATTTAAGAATGCAAATGTTACCGTCAAATAAAAAAAATCATAAAGGCCCATTCACAATAAAAACGTAAGCGTTAAAGTTAAGAATGCAAATGTTATCGTCAAATTAAAAAATTATTAAGGCCCATTCACAATGAAAACGTAGGCTAAGCTTTAAACTTAAGAATGAAAATGTTATCGTTAAATTAAAATATCATAAAGGGCCCATTCACAATGAAAACATAAGCGTTAAACTTAAGAATGAAAATGTTATCGTTAAATTAAAATATCATAAAGGGCCCATTCACAATGAAAACATAAGCGTTAAACTTAAGAATGCAAATGTTATCGTCAAATAAAAATATTATAAAGGCCCATTCACAATGAAAACGGAATCGTTAAATTTAAGAATGCAAATGTTACCGTCAAATTAAAATATCATGAAGGCCCATTCACAATGAAAACATAAGCGTTAAACTTAAGAATGCAAACGTTATCGTCAGATTAAAAAATCATAAAGGTTCATTCACAATGAAAACATAAGCTAAGCGTTAAACTTAAGAATGAAAATGTTATCGTTAAATTAAAATATCATAAAGGTCCATTCACAATGAAAACATAAGCGTTAAACTTAAGAATGCAAATGTTATCGTCAAATTAAAATATCATAAAGGTCCATTCACAATGAAAACATAAGCGTTAAACTTAAGAATGAAAATGTTATCGTCAAATTAAAATATCATAAAGGCCCATTCACAATGAAAACATAAGCGTTAAACTTAAGAATGAAAATGTTATCGTTAAATTAAAATATCATAAAGGGCCCATTCACAATGAAAACATAAGCGTTAAACTTAAGAATGCAAATGTTATCGTCAAATTAAAATATCATAAAGGCCCATTCACAATGAAAACATAAGCGTTAAACTTAAGAATGAAAATGTTATCGTTAAATTAAAATATCATAAAGGGCCCATTCACAATGAAAACATAAGCGTTAAACTTAAGAATGCAAATGTTATCGTCAAATTAAAATATCATAAAGGCCCATTCACAATGAAAACATAAGCGTTAAACTTAAGAATGAAAATGTTATCGTTAAATTAAAATATCATGAAGGCCCATTCACAATGAAAACATAAGCGTTAAACTTAAGAATGCAAATGTTATCGTCAAATTCAAATATCATAAAGGCCCATTCACAATGAAAACATAAGCGTTAAACTTAAGAATGCAAATGTTATCGTCAAATTCAAATATCATAAAGGCCCATTCACAATGAAAACATAAGCGTTAAACTTAAGAATGCAAATGTTATCGTCAAATTCAAATATCATAAAGGCCCATTCACAATGAAAACATAAGCGTTAAACTTAAGAATGCAAATGTTATCGTCAAATTCAAATATCATAAAGGCCCATTCACAATGAAAACATAAGCGTTAAACTTAAGAATGCAAATGTTATCGTCAAATTCAAATATCATAAAGGCCCATTCACAATGAAAACATAAGCGTTAAACTTAAGAATGAAAATGTTATCGTTAAATTAAAATATCATAAAGGGCCCATTCACAATGAAAACATAAGCGTTAAACTTAAGAATGCAAATGTTATCGTCAAATTAAAATATCATAAAGGCCCATTCACAATGAAAACGGAAGCGTTAAACTTAAGAATGCAAATGTTATCGTTAAATTAAAATATCATGAAGGCCCATTCACAATGAAAACATAAGCGTTAAACTTAAGAATGCAAATGTTATCGTCAAATTAAAATATCATAAAGGCCCATTCACAATGAAAACATAAGCGTTAAACTTAAGAATGCAAATGTTATCGTCAAATTAAAATATCATAAAGGCCCATTCACAATGAAAACATAAGCGTTAAACTTAAGAATGCAAATGTTATCGTCAAATTAAAATATCATAAAGGCCCATTCACAATGAAAACGGAAGCGTTAAATTTAAGAATGCAAATGTTATCGTCAAATTAAAAAATCATAAAGGTTCATTCACAATGAAAACATAAGCTAAGCGTTAAACTTAAGAATAAAAATGTTATCGTTAAATTAAAATATCATAAAGGTCCATTCACAATGAAAACATAAGCGTTAAATTTAAGAATGCAAATGTTATCGTCAAATAAAAAATAATTCACAATTAAAACGTAACCGTTGAACTTAAGAATGCAGATGTTATCGCCATTCACAATCAAAACGTAAGAGTTAAATTTAACAATCCAAATGTTAACGTCAAAAATCATAAAGGCCAATTCACAATGAAAACGTAAGCGTCAAATTAAAAATTCATAAAGGCCCATTTCACAATGAAAACGTTAACATCAACGCGAAACGTTACAGTAACAGTAGCAGTTTAGTCATCATTCACAAGAAAACTTGACGTTACCATAAAGTTATGGAAAACCGCATAATCTGTAAACAGGTGACTGCAATCAATCAACGAACATTGACGTCACCGAAAACGAAAAACTTGGAGTACAGACTAAGATGTCTTCCTAAAATTCTGCTTTGTTCTATCTCGTTTGAAGATGTCTGGACATCCGTCTAACAATACTAATTCTATTATAATTTCTACTTATTTCATTACTTATCTGAAGCACCTCACCAGTGACATCAATGATTAAATTTGGTCTTCGAAATTTCTTGTTATCAGCAACAAAATCAGTTTCTCAAATCTGATTAAATGGAATATGCGCCTTCTCCTTAATAAAGAAAATGGTACCAGCTTCGGTAACTATGGAAATGCAAGAAGTGACAAATGAAAAACCCCATTGTTTGCCATCATAAAGACGTTTTATTTTATTTTTTTTTACATCAGATATTAGATATAATATTTGTAATGTTTTAAAGTTTGAAGTGACTTTTGAATAGTCCAAAGAATGTTTTCTATTACTGTAAACTTTTAGATGGGGGAAGATGGCGTCTTCATTTCCAAACAAGGCAAGATAAACTTCGTGGATCTGGCAGGTAGTGAGATGACCAAGAAGACGAACAGCGAGGGGAAAACTCTGGAAGAAGCCAACAACATCAACAAGAGCCTCATGGTGTTGGGTATTGTACAATTTTATTTTATTGTCTGCATGTCTGATTACAATATTTATTCCAAAGAAATCTGAACATTTATGTTTTACCAAGTGGCGAGTTGCCCTACCTAAACAAGCATGTGCGCGCACGTATATGTGTGTGTGTTTATTTTTGTATTTGTGTGCGTACTTTAAGTTAGAATATTTAGAATATTACTTCGTGTCATATTTCACTTTTAATAAATAACATTCCATTAACTCATTAGGCGCAGTGAATTTAGAAGCAAAGAATGAAGTTACCTTTTGTTCAATAAACGCAAGTTATTCAATCAGACATAATGTTACAGGGTATTGCATCGCTTCCCTCAGTGATCCACGCAAGAAAGCAGGTCATATCCCATATCGGGACAGCAAGCTCACCAAATTATTAGCAGATAGTCTTGCTGGCAACGGAGTCACTCTTATGGTGAGTGTGACAATAACTTTATTCTTCTCCAACAACCACGATACCGGTACCATGTATGGTCCAGATTGTATAAGGTTGTGCCAATAATATGAAACTGATAAAAAATAGAAATCTCTTGTCTCAACATACAAATGGCAATATAATATTCAAATTCTCGTCGGTCACGTAAGGAATATTACACTTGATCCTGTGTCTTTAGATTCCTGTCTTTCACATTTGAACTACGGTACCGGGTACTACATTTGATTCTATGGTTTTAAAATTCTTGCCCATCACATCTGACATGTTACACTTGATTCTGTGGTCTTCAAATTCTTTTCTTTCACGTCTGAACTATTACACTTGATTCTACAGCTTTAAAATTCTTGCCCATCACATCTGAAATGTTATACTAGATTCAGTGATCTTCAAATCTTTGTTTGTCACTTTTCAAATACGATTCTTAATCCTGTGATTTTCAAATTCCTGTTCGTTGCATTTAAAATATGTTTCTTAATCCTGTGATCTTCAAAATCCTGTTGGTCACGTTTCAAATGTTACCTAAAATCTTAATCATGTGATCTTAAAAACTTTCTCACTTAGGTTTTGAATTATGCACTTTATCCTGTGATCAATAATTATCGATACTGTTTTAAGTTTTCTATTTTATTCCGTTCTTTTAAAATTGAACTTTATTCTGTGATCAAATTTGTCGATCATATTTCAAATGTTGCACTTTATTCTATCATTCCCGAATCCATTTCAGTCACATTGATTGTGCGATGTTCAACTTCTTTCTGCTACAAAATGTAATGTGGTGTTTTTTATTTGTTTTTCAGATTGCATGTATTTCTCCCGCTCGGTCTAATGTTAGTGAGACTTTGAACACACTGCGATATGCAGCCAGAGCGAAGAAAATTAGGACCAAACCAATTGTTGTCATGGTAAGGAGATATATTTTACATGTTATTTTTCGCTGTGTTATGTGATATATTTATTATTACCAACAACGGGGCTTCATTTTCTATAGACATCTCCTTCATCATCTTCTTCTCCCTGTATTGAACGTTTCTGTTTATACAGGTTATCCAACTTAGCCTCCCAAGATTTTTCACTCATTACTGTTATTCATTCCATTCCTCTTGAATTTAATTTCTCCCTTCTCTGGTCCATCCACTTCATTCTTGATCTTCCCATTGTCCTCTTTTGATTCTCTATTCTCATCTCCAATGCTTTTCTTGGTAACCTCTCTGGTACCATCCTTTTAACATGTCCGAACCATTGTAAACTCTTTTGCTCAATATACTCTTGTAATGGTCTAACACAACTCGTTCTCTAATATTTAAATCATGATGTCCGATCCACTGAATATATTTTTAAAGTTCATTATTATTTTTTACATTTCTTAAGTATTTTTCTTATTATTTTAACTCACAAATAGGACTAATATCATGATTGTTTAATTGTTTGTAAATTTTCCTATTCTGTTAACTTCCATTGTTTGTTTGTTTGTTTCTTGTTTGTCATTTTTCTTACTCTATTATCTTTCATTGTCTGTTTGTTCTTTCTTTTTTTTTTTGTTTTCTATGCTTTGTCTAATGGCAGCCTCTGATTTGAGGAAGCTCCGGTAAATAAATAAAATAAATTTTTTTTCATTATTAGATATACACTTTTAACACATTATCACTGAATAACTTGCAACTTCTTTACTGTGTTAACTTTATAGGAAATTATCTGGCTGATTGGTTTCGAAGTGTTATCCTTCAGGGTTTGGACACTGAAGAATAACATTCCGAAACTAGTCAGCCAGGTAATTTCTTAAAAAGTTAACACGATAAATAAGTTGCAAGTTAATCAGTGAATATTTTTTTTAGTTTATGGTCAAGTTTAGCCCTCTTTACAATATATTTTCAATTTCCGAAGGTACACCTGGTTTTAACTTCTAATCCTACTTAAACAATATATAATTTATATGCACTTGGTGTTAATATAATGTAAATGCGAACAAATGAACACCCGAATATTTACTGATGAAGGAATTTCAGTTTCACTTATTAACAAAAATAAAATTGTACTTTTATTTACAATAGGTGACAACTAGTAATGTAATAAAAGATAACGTCTTCGTTTCATTTGAGCAAACTCGTTAACTAGTTCGTTTTTATTTCTTAGGCATTTATAAAAGTGGAATATTTTAATATTAAAAGTAGAATTCTCACATTATTTCTTTATTAGTACTACTCAATTGTTGTTTCTTTCAACTAATGGCGGGTACTTGACTGTTCGTCATTCACCCACATGAAGCCAGTTGTATAGACCAATTTACCAACAGAGTCATTACCCAGGGTGCACCGTAGGAGGTTGGTCTATGCTATACCCACAATGAGATGAGATGATAGTGGAGATTTGTTGGGATGCCGCAGGGGAACTGGAGCTCCAGGAGAAAACCCCTGTGTTACCTGGACCATGGCCTTGCTCTTCACAAGTTACAAATCAGGGGTATGCTGGTGATCGAACCCGGGTTCACAAGGTTAAAACCAGTGCTCTAGTCACTGAACCGCTATGCTGGCTACTACTCAATTATTATTTTTTTTTAATCTTAATCTCGGGTGGTGGGCAATGACCCCTACTTCTCCAAATGGCGCCTCTGATCCAGATCTATCTTTTATGGTTTAGATGTAGCAAGAGGTTAAGAAGTCTGTAAAATTAGGAAAAAGTGTTACTGTACATATTTTTGGGTTATTGTTTAAACAATATAGCTACAATTTTATTTCGGGTATCAAATAAACATCATTTTTAGTTAGATCAATCTTTATTCTTTCATTTACATATACCATGTTGTATAAATATGCCATAGGCATGTGTTAATTATTAGTTATTAGCATCCAGAGACGGAGTTGCGTCAATGTCACGCGAAAATCTGTCGGTTTCATCCTATTGATTCTCGAATAATAACATTATTCAATGTTAAAATTCTTTCACTATAATGAAGAGGAAAGTCTGAACTTCAATTGAATATTCTGTTTTCACTGACAGGATCCTAGAGAGGCGCTGATTCTGAGCTTGAAGCGGGAGGTGAATGCCCTGCAGAATGAGAATGACCATCTGCGATCTGCCATCAACCTGTCTCAGAGACCGCCAGGAACAGCTGGGTCAGATCCAGGCACTGGATCCTTCATGCAGAGTGAGTGGTGCACATTAAGTTCACAGAACCTCAGAACCGTTCCTAAGGCTAATAAGTTCAATTATTGTAAAGGAATATTGACGACGATTATTCTGATGATGGTGGTGATATTGAAGACGATGTTGGTCATGGTGGTGATGACGATGATGATGATGATGATGATGATGATGATGATGATGATGATGATGATGATGATGTCGAAGAAATAAAAAAATAAGATAATGCTGAAAAAAATTATTTCTGAATATTTACGAAAATATACCAGTATGTACACATTTAGACCTATATAATCTCTGATAGTACATAACAGACGTGGACAAATTATTAGCAAACGTGAAGATTTTTATTACATGTTTTTACAAAATTAGACTCTTCAATTTGGACTACAGTTGACATTTTGCATATTTACACTTATTAGTAAAATTGAAGATTTTTATTATATATTTTTACAAAATTTGACTCTTCAATTTAGACTACAACTGATATTTTTGCATATTTACAAATTATTAGCAAAACTGAATATTTTTATTATATATTTTTAGAAAATTAGACTCTTCAATTTGGACTACAGTTGACATTTTGCATATTTACACTTATTAGTAAAATTGAAGGTTTTTATTATATATTTTTACAAAATTTGACTCTTCAATTTGGACTACAGTTGACATTTTGCATATTTACACTTATTAGTAAAATTGAAGATTTTTATTATGTATTTTTACAAAATTTGACTCTTCAATTTGGACTACAGTTGACATTTTGCATATTTACACTTATTAGTAAAATTGAAGATTTTTATTATATATTTTTACAAAATTTGACTCTTCAATTTAGACTACAGTTGACATTTTGCATATTTACACTTATTAGTAAAATTGAAGATTTTTATTATATATTTTTACAAAATTTGACTCTTCAATTTGGACTACAGTTGACATTTTGCATATTTACATTAGTAAAATTGAAGATTTTTATTATATATTTTTACAAAATTTGACTCTTCAATTTAGACTACAACTGATATTTTTGCATATTTACAAATTATTAGCAAAACTGAATATTTTTATTATATATTTTCAGAAAATTAGACTCTTCAATTTGGACTACAGTTGACATTTTGCATATTTACAACTTATTAGTAAAATTCAAGATTTTTATTATATATTTTTACAAAATTTGACTCTTCAATTTGGACTACAGATTGTAAGAATTTTGTTAATAATTTGTCCACGTCTGTAAAATGTAGTTTTAAATATCCACCTGACTCTTTTGCACTACTAACAAGCAAACATTCTCATGGGGGCAGATAAAAAAGTTAAATTTTTTTCTTCCACCATGTTAATAATGTCAAAACAAGTGCTTATACAAATTTTGGCGACTCCACCGCAATTACGAGCCGTCCAGAAAGTTATTTTCCCTGAGGCCGTTTACAGAATAAAAGCACAATTTTATGGAAAGATTTATTGGAACAAACAAAGCAATTGTTGCGCTATTTTTCAACATATCCCCCCACTGGAATTGAAACATTCGTCATACCATGGGATCAGTTTTCGTATCCTTGTGTTGTAGAAGTCTGCCACCTGGGATCTGAACCAGTATGACAAATGTCTCATTTCTGGTGGGGAATATATTGAAAAATAGCGCAACAATTGCTTTATCTGTTCCAATAAATCTTTCCATGAAATTGTGTTGTTTTGCTGTAAACAGCTCCAGGGAAAATCACTTTCTGGAGGACCTCGTAATTGCAGTCGAGTGGCCAAAATTTGTATAAGCACTTGTTTTGATATTATTAACATGGTGGAAGAAAAAACTTTTCCTTTTTTATCTGTCCCCATAAGAATGTTTGCTTGTAACTGCAGTCTAGATAGTTCTGAGATAATTGCACTAAAAAACTTAGTATAACATGTACACAAATGCATGTACCCCTAGTTGTACATAATTTTTAAGGTATTTTGAACCTCGATATGACCATAAAACTCTAGCGTTACGAGCAAAATACTCTATGGAATTGCTATTCGTCATCACCTAATTTTTCATAAAATTTGTGCTTAGTAGGGCAGTATTTGTATACAGTACAATATTTTTTCTTAAATTAATAGACTTATTTTTTGTTCACACCTAAAATTCACGAGTCAGTTCATCCATGAAATATGTACATGAAAATAACAAAGTGAAGATATTTGAAGTGAGCTAAGTCTACTTACATGATTTAAATTCTATTATTGTTCCATGTAGTAAAAATATAAAGAACATGTGTTAAGGACAAATCCATACAGACTACAAAAATGGATCTTAGGTCTAACCAACGGGATAGCCAGAACATTTTGAATCTGGACAGTTCATAATGAAAATGGAATGTATGGTCACTTATAATATGTATAATAATTTTTCATTAAGTTATGACTGTTTTAGTCATTAATTTTAACTTTAATTTAAAACAAAATTAATAAATTTGATAAATAGAGGAAAGACTCTATTTCTGAACACATTCACCATGAAAGCCTAAAACGTCACACAATTTTGTCAGTATTGGAATAAAACATCGGAGGATATTAGACTGTATGATTTATGAACAGATCGCCTCATACTGAAGACACCCCCAGCTGTTGATTTGGAGAAGCTGGCAGACATGGAGGGACAAGATCTCGTAGAGTTAGTGAGACACTACATAACAGAGAACGAGGCACTTCGCCGCGAGAACGGGGAGCTTTTCACAACGAGGGAAATGCTGCTGAGAGACCAGGAGCTTGTGTGTCGCGAGAACGAAAGGCTGCTCAAGAAACTAGAGGATGTCAACCTGTAAGTCTCAAATCTGAATTAGATGTTACTAGACATTATTTGAGAATAGAGAAGTTAAAACCAACAAGTTTTTCTATCTCACTAAAATATTGCCAATTGTAGTATATAAAGTGTTTATATCTTCGAAATTGTCACTTAATTTTGTGGAAATGAATAAAAAATATTGAAGAACTTTTACTTACACTTTTGAAATAAATTTCCTTCATTTTAACAATGGTATATTTTAAATGAAAGCACAAAACTACTTTCTTGAAGCTTCCCCAAACTGGAAGTTTTAGTGACACCCGATAATGAAGCAATAAATCACTAGAAACTACATCCAGCATGGCTTCCCAGTGCCTCTCTGGACATTCACATCCACGAGAAAATTAAAAATATACCGGTATATTATTATAATATATTTGTTATCAATATTATTATGGTTTTCAACAGCGATTATCCAATGTAAGGTTAACACAAAGATGACTATAAGAATATAAAAATATTAGATGACTATAATAATAATAATAATAATAATAATAATAATAATAATAATAATAATACGGTAATAATAAATTAGTCTTTGCTGTTTTGTTTCGAAAGAACCTTAATTTTGTCCATTTTTTAGTGTACCAGATTATTTTGCATTTCATTTTTAGCGTAATTATTATTATTGTTATTATTATTATTATTATTATTATTATCATTATTATTATTATTACTACTACTACTACTGCTACTACTACTACTACTACTACTACTACTACTACTACTATTATTATTATTATTATTATTATTATTATTATTATTATTACTATTATTATTATTATTGCTGTTGTAGCGGATTTGATTTATCAGTTTTCTAGTCTATCAATGAAACGAAAAAGAAATGTTTCACAGATTGAGGCAACAGCAGCACTATTTGATTGATTAGAAAATCAAATATTTTAAAATGTAGAACATTAAATTGCAATAATCGCAGCCTGCATATGTGTGTCAATCATATTTATTATTATTATTATTATTATTATTATTATTATTATTATTATTATTATTATTAAAATGTCTTCTTCAAATGGAAAATTGTCATATTTTCTAGTTATAATTATAATGTAAAATGACGTCAATCCTTTGTGTTAAAGCAGCTATATTAATATTGTAATTGAAATTTTGTTGATTCTCTGAATTCCTTTATTTTTGTACGAAAAAATTTGGCAACCAAAACTACTTACTATATTGTTCCGACTGCTCTGTATATGACTGAAAACAAGGAATTCGGTTTACTTAAATTTTTAAACCTATACTTTTAACAAAATAACTGAATATGGAAAAAAAAAAAAATTAGATGCACTGAAATCTCCAAGATGAGCAGGGAAGATTGTGGAACGAATTTCTCCCATGAGTCATTCTCTGAAATCATCGCGAGCTGTTGTAGTGGAAGTTCATAAGATTTAGGTGTTCTGTATCCATAGAGGAAATTCTGAAAGTGTTGGAAACGTTATATTTCACTACACAGTTGCAACAGGCAGAAACTAAAGCACAACCTTTCAGTGTAATTCTTAAAGCTGTTAATTTTAATGATATTGCAGTGTGTGTTGCAGATCTCCCATCATCCCTGCGAAGCCAACCTACTCTGCGGACATGCTCAACACGTCCTTTAATGGAAACCTAGACTCCACAAACGTGTGGGTCAACACTCTGAACGGCAGCCTGTCTAACACATTCGGCGCTACTACAGGCAGTCTGCTTGCTGGATTACAGCTCAAGGTGCGTGAAATAAAATAATAAATGTTCAAGGGGGAAATGAAAAGGGAACCTTTCACAGTACCATGTCGATACCAGTGGTGAAGCTCTTAAGAGGCTTTTGAGGCTTAGCCTCTCCAAAAAATTTGAGTTATAATACCTAGTAATAGCAGGTCTATAAGTTCGTAATAACGATATATCCTAACACTTGGTTTCACTCTGATCCTTCCATATATTAAGTTCACTGTTGGCAGTCATTCCAGGATGGAGAGTTCAGTGCGAAGTTTGTGGCAGAAGCCTTTAAAGGCATGGCTATGACCTTGACTCTCAAGCTTGAGGGGGGATCGGGTAGGAAGTATCAAATCACTACATCTAGGTACAAAACGTGGCTAGCCAATAATATGTTGCGTTATGTTGGTATTTATGAATGTGCTGGGTTATTGAGTGTTAGCTTAATCAAAAGTGTGTGTGCGTGCGTGTGGATATTAAAAGAGAAACCATTTTCAAGTTTAACATAAAAAAATGTGTTTACAAAGATAGAAGATCGCACCACATTTACATGGCTAACAGGGTGCTCTGAGACAAATAAATTATATTGTTTTTTTTTTTTTTTTTTCATTTATTATATTCCATACATCTTACATTAGCAATGAAGCTTTAAAATGTGGAACAAGTAAAAATTTTACAAGATTACAATTACAATTACAATTTTTACAATATTTTACCATTTTTACAATTTTACAATTTTGCAATTTTCTACAATTTCTTACACTCTTTTACAATATTTTGGTGAGATGTAGTGAGATGAGGTGAGACGAGGTGAGACCCGAGGATTCACCAAAAGATTACCTGGCATTTGCCTTATGGTTGGGGAAAACCTCGGAAAAACCCAACCGGTAATCAGATCAAAGGGGGTGAAATGAAGTGAGGCCAAGGACTCGCCATACCTTATTAGGTATGTTTGGGGGTGAAAATGAGTGGTCATCATCTTCTTGTAGGGTCTGTGAGGCCAAGGACTCGCCATACCTGTATTAGGTATGTTTGGGGGTGAAAATGAGTGGTCATCATCTTCTTGTAGGGTCTGTGTCACAAAAAATTTTGATAGAAAAGTTGAAAAACATCCAAGAAATAGATATAAATTTAGTGTATTGAATTTTAATCGATGCTGAAGGAATATGTTCAATATAGATAGGTGTCCAGAATATATAGAGGTGTCCAACTTCAGGGGTTTTAATACGAGGGGGATCCAGGAAATAACGACTGTTCGCGCATACCCGCCGCGCAGCTGACTCCCCTTCCTTGTTTGAAGGTCAGCTGGCTTCCTTAACATGTGTTCTCATAATGTTGTGAGTACTGGTTGCAACAAGTCGCCATTGTGCATTTTGTGTTACTTCAAAATGAACGACGTGATTGATAATCCCGCTGACTGTGAGGTGAGGAGTGTGATTCGATTTTTGAATGCCCGACATTTGAAACCTGCAGAAATTTACCGGCAATTGAAAGAAGTGTATGGTGATACTGTAATGAATGAGAGAAATGTGAAAAAATGATGCGAAATGTTCAACAATGGGCAAACAAATTTCCACGATGAAACTCGACCTGGACGCCCATCACTCATCACAGAAGACCTGAAGACTAAAGTGAACGACAGAATCTTGCAAGACAGGCGCACATCACTCGACGAATTGCATATTGCCTTTCCTGTCATTTCTCGTTCTTTGCTTGGTGAAATTGTCGCAACATCTTGGCTACTACAAAATCTGTGCACCATGGGTTCCACGGCAACTGAGTGACCAACACAAAACTCAGAGAATGGCCTCAGCATTGACATTCTTGATGCGATATCACACAGATGGAGACACCTTTCTTGATCAAATTGTGACTGGTGATGAAACATGGGTGTCTCACAACACCCCAGAGACCAAGCGCCAATCACGTCAGTGGCATCATCCCTCATCACCCAAGAAACCGAGAAAATTCAAACAGACTCTCTCAACACAAAAAGTCATGGCTACTGTCTTTTGGGATCTCAAAGGTGCTCTTTTGCTGGATTTCATGCCAAAAGGCACTACGATCAATGCAAATCGTTATTGTGAGACTTTATGAAAACTACGGCGAGCCATCCAAAACAAGAGGCGAGGAATGCTTTCGAGAGGAGTTGTGCTTCTTCACGACAACGCCCGCCCGCACACTGCTGCTTCAACTCGAGAATTGCTGGATCAATTCGGTTGGGAAATCTTTGATCATCCGCCCTATAGTCCAGACCTTGCTCCTAGCGATTTTCACCTTTTCACTAAGCTGAAAGACTTTCTGGGTGGTACACGTTTTGGAAGTGATGAAGAGTTGAAGAAGACAGTGAACACCTGGCTTAATGAACTGGCGGCAGAGGAGTATAACACGAGAATTCTAAAGCTAGTGAACAGATATGACAAATGTTTAAATGTAGGTGGTGATTATGCAGAGAAGTAAAGGAAGCTTCAGTTATGTAACAGACTTTGTTTTTTCAATTAAATATATATATTTTTTAATTATTACAACAAAACGGTCGTTATTTCCTGGATCCCCCTGGTATATAAACATTTTAAACTGTGTATTTTATGTAATTTCAGAATGATACAACAGAAGGAAGAAACTCAGCTAAACCATTTCGACTTCCAGAGTCTATACAAAAAGAAATGGATAAAAGAAGTATTGGAAACAGGTGAGATGGTAAACGTTTTTCATCCATAATGTATCACTTCCTTCTATTTGTATTCCCTTGTCAAGTTTCTCCTCACTGTTACAAACTTTATCACATTGAAACCAAGCATGGCATAGTTGAGTACTAGAGCATTTGACTGTAGATTGAGAGATCCCTGGTTCAAACACAGGAACCCTTTAATCTTTAGTCGACCTGGTTGGCAAGTTGGTATAGCGCTGGCCTTCTATGCCCAAGGTTGCGGGTTCGATCCCGGGCCAGGAAGATGGCATTTAAGTGTGCTTAAATGCGACAGGCTCATGTCAGTAGATTTACTGGCATGTAAAAGAACTCCTGCGGGACAAAATTCCGGCACATCCGGCGACGCTGATATAACCTCTGCAGTTGCGAGCATCGTTAAATAAAACATAACTTTTATAACTTTAACTTTAATCTTTATAATTACACTTAGTTCTTAGTTGTTTCATATAGTTACCAATAAAATAGTTGTTGAAACAATTTATCTCATCTGTGTACGTTTCTTAACTAAAAACAGTCATTTTTAAAAGCAGGCCTGTCAATATTTAACCGCTTCATTGATCAGTTGTGATTGCTGTCGTGTGACATCTGGGAAACAATTGACAATTGGCATAAACATTTCAAAGTCAGTGTTAAAAATACTTTTCACACTAGTAGTGTTGAATGTACTTTTCGCACGCTACAGTATAATAATTGGCGCCCGGTTAGCTCAGTTGGTAGACCAGCTGGCTAAAAACTGGAAGGTCCGGGGTTCGATCCCAGGTGGTGACAAGATTTTTTCTCTTTGCCAAACTTTCAGAACGGCCCCGAGGTTCACTCAGCCTCCTATGAAATTGAGTACTGGGTCTTTCCCGGGGGTAAAAGGCGGTCAGAGCATGGTGCTGACCACACCACCTCGTTCTAGTGCCGAGATCATGGAAAGCATGGGGCTCTACCTCCATGCCCCCCAAATGCCTTCATGGCATGTTACGGGGATACCGTTACCTTACCTTTTTACAGTATAATAATCAATTTTTAACATACTTACTTAGCATTAAAAGATCTACTTTTAGGAATGGCTGTCTAAAAATAATATTTTTCTGGTAGACTGCAAAATGTTCTCTTTGTAAAATCATTGAATCTTAGTAATAGGATTTGAATGGATGATGATGTTTCACAGTATGACGAATATAGCAGAGTCGTATCGCGAGAAGAGTCACAGAAGACACAATTCATCTGATAACAACAAAGTATCACGTGGATCTACAGGATCGGCTGACAGCACCTCCTCTGCCAACAGAAATAGAATTAAGGAACTTATCGAGTAAGTTGAGGCATATTAGTCCCTATGGATGTACACAAGGGGGGGATTACCGGGTTTGAACCCCATCTTAAACTTTTTGAAAAATGACATATTTAGGTTTGCGTTTTTGTTTATCCATAATCTTCTCCCCTTCTCTGATTTTTCACTGTCAGAGTAACAAAATATACATCGACATAAGACATAGTCCTTCTACCTTCCCTTTAATATAATCCCTGTGCTTGGGTTGTGGCACATTCGATTTATAACAATGCTTTCTTTATTATAGAGAGATCTACTGCCTAGTACCAACCTTGTAATAAAATTTAACTTGTTGTGAAATATACAATGTCCACACCTGTGGAGTAATGGTCAGCGCGTCTGGCAGCGAAACCAGGTGGCCCGGGTTCGATTCCCGGTCGGGGCAAGTTACCTGGTTGAGGTTTTTTCCGGGGTTTTCCCTCAACCCAATATGAGCAAATGCTGGGTAACTTTCGGTGTTGGACCCCGGACTCATTTCACCGGAATTATCATCTTCATCTCATTCAGACGCTAAATAACCTAAGATGTTGATAAAGCGTCGTAAAATAACCTACTGAAATATACAATGAAGAGTTCGGGAGTAAAACATGGTAAGTGACGTTTTAGTTTTTTGAAATTATTAGGTAGGTAAACACATGCAACAGTTTGTATGGTTACCAGCCAACTGTTGAGATGTTGGAAAACTAACTACTGCATTAGACGCAGAATGTAAGATACCACATAATATGCTACATATCTCATTTTTTTTTACCGAAATGTCAGTTACCATGTTTTACACCCGAGCCCTTCAAATTGCAATAAGGTCTAAGATAATGATTTTACAAGAGTAAATGTAGTATGTATAAATAACTAACTGTAAGAGAATTAAATTTAATGTAGTTATTACTTGCTAAGATAATGGATCATACATTTGGTGTTTTAACATGGGTGGCTTGTTGCTGGTTGACTCCCTCAAAATAATTTGGATTGATCAGTATGGTAGTTTCTTTTGCAGCAACCAAAATCAAGATGGCAACCAGGATATAATGCAAAGGTTATCAACTGCTCGAAATGGAAATGTGAGCAGAAACTCTCCATTACCTGAACAAGGCTCTCAGAGACGGGCATCTTCATTGTCACGGATTACAGGTTTGGATGTTGACCACATTATCAAATCCTATCCATAATTGCGCACAAGGAAATTTTTTTATCACATCAATCAAACTATAGACATGACTTTATTATTTTATTTATTACCGGTTACTACTTTGTTCCAGGTCTCGCAGGTGACGAACAAGTACCAGCACAACCTAGAGGAATGATGGCTGCATAGATGTGATATTAGAAAATTTTATTAAAATTGAAATTGTAAAATATAGTTAATATACTTTGGTTATCTTCATATTTCAGAACTCAGAGTATAAATATTTTATACATAAACAGATGTAAGTTTAACTATGTTTGTTACAATTGTTTAAAAATACTGTCAGCTGTACCTTGGGGTTTCTATCTCTCTTGAAACCCTCAGCATGGATATATTATGTGTTTCAAAATCTGAGAAAAACTTTGAAAAAATAGCCGTTCTGCTGAAAGTACAAGTATTATACACATTTCAATAATACAGTCAACTCCGGTTATACTGAACCTCTGCGGACCAGCATTTTTCGTTCACTACATCCGAGTTCACTAAAACCGAAGTGTCTGTTTCATATTACTGACATTGCAATACATACAGTATTAATGTCCGTTTGGGACAGACCACGTTCAATATCAGTACTAATGTTCGCTGTATCTTCCAACTTAAACACTTTATGCTTTGACATCCTGATGTTCACAGTTCGAAACTTGAATCTAATCTGGCCATGTAGGTAGTAGACATTGACCAATTTCACACATCTTCCCACTAGAGCAGGCCTGGGCATCGGGAGCGGAACTAGACTCTAAACGGGGATGCTTAATATTCATCCGTCACTGAATCAACGCTGTGCGGTGTTCGGCGGGGAAGAAAGGGAATGAAGAGAAATCATATGGCTCCCCGTGAGAGAGTAGAATCCACTCTTGTTGCCCAGCTCTGCACTAGAGGTATGTTACTGTGTACACGGCCTTGGAATTTCCCTGGGTTCACTTTTACAAAGATGCGGGAGGAAGGGTTGAGGACCATTATACTGTAATCCTTCTTGTATTTACCCTTTGGTCATCACTCTACTCCCTTTTACAAAATGAAACACTTTCTCTTCCTATTCTTCTAATAACCTCTTTGAAAGGAATCAAAACTAATCCTGCCTTTGTCCCTCACTGTCCAGGAAGCTGAATAAATCCTTTGTCTTTCAATGCACTTAAGGAGTAGAAGGTTTGAGATTTTGTTCTGAACATATTCTTGGAAGTTTATAGGAGAAAGGGTTTCCTAAATTACCATTTTGGCCATTTTAAAATTACATTTTCTTGGAGAAGTTCTAGTTTTAGGTTCACTATAACTTAAGTGAGGGTTCACTATAAACGGAAATATTAATGCACTTTTAATGTATGCGGGTCGGGACCAACGATTTAGGTTCACTATAGCCGAATGTTCACTATAACCAAGTTCACTATATCCAGAGTTGACTGTATTGTAAAATTAAAAATTGACTTCATTAGAATTCTTTTTTATAGTTGACCGTTCTCATATTCCTTTAACAAATACAGGCCAGAAGTTCGTCAGTTTTTGGTTTTAGTATAATAGGCCTGCACTTCTGAGAAATTTTCACGATTATCTTGCAGAGATGCAAATGACCCCCTTGAGGCAATATACAAAGAACAGCAAGAATAAAAACTGAGAAAAATAGTCGGAAAAAGTTAAATTATAAAGAAAATAAAGACCAGAATATAAGATTTTTTTTCGAGATCTGTACCCTGGGTTAAAGAGATGTCTAAGATAAATACGTACTGCTAATTTCAAGAGAGATGGAAACCCAGCAACTATAGTGAACAATCAGCAATCAATTTTACATTTACTGTGAATTGTTATTTGCATATAAATAAATTATAGTGACAAGAGATGTATTCCCATATTATAGATTTTTAAATGTATATCATAGTAAATATATAATAAAAGTTATTTGTTACATGTAATATCTCAAACCGCCACCAAATCATTTCCTTAGAGAACACAGTATAAGGATCAAGTACAAATCAATTTCAAATGACATTGACACATGCGCATTAAAATAATTGTGCTGTACCTTTATTCACTGGAATGGCACAAATCTACTTTTTCCATTATTTAGCCTACTTACAAATGGCTTTTATAGAACCCAGATGTTCATTGCCGCCCTCACATAAGCCCGCCATCAGTCCTAATCTTGAGGAAGATTAATCCAGTCCCTACCATTATATCTCATCTCCCTCAAATCAATTTTATATTATTCTCCAATTTACGTCTTGGCCTCTTCAAAGATCTTTTTCCATCAGGTCTCTCAACTATCACTCTATATGCATTTCTGGATTCATCCATACGTGCTACATGCCCTCCTGATTAATATTCCTAATTATGTTAGGTGACGAAACAATGCGTGCAATTCTGTTATCATTCTCCTGTAACTTCATCCCTCTTAGCTCCAAATATTTTCGTAAGCTTATCCAATTATTATATCCTGGGAGCCTGCCCTTATGGTCTACTTGAAAACAACAAATCCATAAATATTCCAGACATCACAATAACAAAAGTAGACAACTAACACACATTCAAAGTATACAGAAAACCCACAACAACAACAACAACACACATACACAACACATCCAACCACCCCACATAACACAAACAAGCTGCATTCCGAACAATGGTACACAGACTACTCAACATACCAATGAACCAACAGGATTACAACGAAGAACCAAACACAATCAAATACATAGCACAAGAAAACGGATACAACCCCAGCATAATAGACAACATAATATGTAAGACAAAACAAAACCACAAAAAACAGAAGAATACAACACAAACATAAGAACACAAAAAATACATCACACTAACATACGAAAACAAAAACACATAAAATTGCAACCTCATTCAAGAAATTAAACTACAACATAGCATACAGAACAAATAACACTGTACAAAAACATCTCAACACACAAACAACACAAACAAACAAATACAAACACACAGGCGTATACAAACTCAAATGTAACACTTGCAACAACTTCTACATAGGACAGACAGGCAGATCATTTCAAACATGTTACAAAGAACACATCACAGCCATAACAAAATTACAAAACACCTCCACATATGCAGAACACATCACAAATGCCAACCACACCTACAGAGACATCAACACAGACATGGAAATACTTCACATCCAACCAAAAAGCCACAAACTCTACACACTAGAACAATATGAAATATACAGACACACGAAAACACACCCCAACGATATTCTCAACACACAACTCAACTTCAAAACACATACACTCTTTGACTCTACACTTCGAACGCACCCACACAGGAAACAAGAGGCATCAAGACCAACAACGACCAGTTCCGAAGATGACCGAAAATAGGTCGAAACATGTTAACAAGGTACGTTAATATTTAACACAAGAAAGTTCTTATCATACATATTCCGAAATAATTTTATGTGTGGTATTCTCTATCTAGGATTCTATCCTCCCCTCATCAGAAATCTTAATTCGCATCCTGCACATGAGTATATTCAACAACTCATGTTAGCTGAATTGTGATGCTTTGTTTCCCTGCATGAATTAAAGTAGGACACAAGTCTTAGTTTTCCTGCAAAGTGGCAGAATTCCACTTGTAGTCTATAGCTCACACATGGTACAAGTACAAAATACAGGACTAGGTCTCACTACAACAACGAACTATGCCAGAGACTGCGAGTGAATAAAGATACCATCCGTGCGTTTTTTTTTTTTAAGCAAGACGTAAAGCGCTGCAGCAAGACCGTTCTTTTATTACATTTGCTTCACCATCGCTGCAGCAGCGCTGTAGCAAGCGTGCAGCAAATCAAAACTTCGCTTTACGAGTTTGCTGCACGATCCATCATGGCGGAATGTGTGTTTTGGTCTTTTGCAACGTTTATTATTGCCAAAATCGTCTAGTAATAATAATCCAATGTCATTATCATAGAAGTCGAAATTATTTAACATGTTTGGTTCTTTTAGGGTTAAATTTATTACGGCAGAAATAGAAGCCAATATTAATTGTCCACCATTTTGCAGTCATTTGACCTACTTACGTTTTTTCGACTCTCATTTTGCTGCAGCAAAGGCATGAAGCGCTTTAAAAAAAAACGCACGGTATGCTCAAATGTTTAATGGGGGGGGGGGACGTATTTTCTTGTTATTTGAGAGTGTAAGTAGAGCTTGCAATAGTTATATATAATATGCCTCACCACTGAATCAAGACTGTTATATACAGAATATGAGTGCAGTAGAATCCCAATTATCCGTCAATATTAACCAATTGGCAGATTATTTGACTGTCTTTTTTTTTCTGCAGAAAAAATATTAACAAGGGAAGTATCACACCCAGCATGCCGAAACTTGCCTCGAAACTTTGGTGACATAACCGATGTGCTACGAGAAGGCCACGTGAAAAATATTAGTTGCCTGTTTCCACTGCAAGGCCCCGAAATAAACCCTGGAATTTTGCATGTAAGTAATAGGGAAGTGGATACTAGTCGCTACTAGTTGGAATGGACAGCCCTTCCTGTGTGCAAGCCAGTGGAGCGGTGGGTGGCAATCAGCAGCGAACAGACGTACGTGAGTCAAGGTCAGTAATACAAGCGGACGACTACAGGGTTATAGGTCTCGCAAGGACAGAATACCGACGGAAGGCATGCGAATCAAACAATGCGATAAGGAAGAGCGGGCGACAGGAAAGGTCACGAGATAACTTTAATGATATTCAATCGATACCAGTCACTTCTGTCTCTTGTTTATACTCCATTGAGAAGATGGGACGTGAGAGTTTACTCCATTTCACACGCGCACTCCACTCCGCTCGCCAGTGAGGCAGGGATGTCCAGCTGCGCCGCATTATCGTCTGGCCACAGAAGGATTCCAGCTTCGATTTCGGGGCCTTGCAGTGGAAATAGGCAGCTAATGTTTTGCACGTAGCCTTCTCATAGTACATCGGTTATGTCACCAAAGTTTCGAGGTAAGTTTCCGCATGTGGGGTGTGATACTTCCCTTGTAAGTACAGTACTGTACATTATATTAGTGCGTATTCTTTCTGGAAAATGTTATTAATATTACAAGCTTTTACCCTTACACTGTATGTAGCAGGAATACTACCACAGCTGGCAACAGAAACAGTTACTGGCACTGGAAGAAGGGGGTGTTTTTCCCAGCTTGTAAAATAGTCACTACTTGCTTTCAAAGAAATTACTCCAAAAATATCCACACAATTGTAATCCATGCACCATTCAGTCACAGTCTATTATATACAGTCACGAAGCTTGAGTTTTGAGGGTGCTAGAAACAATAGACTGTGACGGTAGGCCTACTATTTTGCATTGCCTGTAATGAGACAATATTAACGATCCTAGTGGTGAGCAACTATCTGATGTTTGCATATTTACTACGTATTGACCTTCGCGACTGTATATACTAGACTGTGATTCATTCCTTATTCTACTACTCAAGTGGCCATACTGTGTAACTTCTATCCAAAATGTCTTCCACAGGTGTCAAAAGAAAATGTGTTGTGTTAGTATAGGAAAAAAGTGTAAATAATTGACAGATTTGGGAAAGAAGAAACTGTGGCTCATCTCACATCAGAATACGACTGTGCACGATTAATAAAAAACAAGGATAAACTGTATAAAGTATTTAAATCTACAACTCGAGATCTCTAATATTCCTATCTTTTTGCAGACAGTTATCACAAGGAGTTTCCTTGACCCTTAAAAACCCGTCATGGACAACCAGACTTAATTTAGTGAACTTCTGATCCAGTACGTAGCATATTAAACACAACACCATGGAGGAAATGACGAAACTCTTGAGTATTATGCATTAATTTATGAAAATACTTTATGGTACTGATTATCCAATTTTTTTCGTTTAACCATTCAGTCTACCTCTTCAATACCATGGATTATTAGAGGTTCTTCTATATGCTGAACAATATTTTTAACGTTAGACGGATTATTAAGAAAGGATGATCTTATGTAGGCCTAATTAAATTTAGCATAAATTTGCCAGTATCTCTCAAACTTTTTTGTAAACTTATCCCCTTAGACTTGTAATGAAAGAGAGTCCAGGAGAATTGCAAAGGAACAATGACAATGGAATATTTTATTGTGGTTTTTCCTTTAATCAAATGAAGCAGAATTTCTGGGTAACTTTTGGCATTGATCTCGGATTCATTTCGCCATCATAATTACACTTCTCTTCTTTCATCATCATAATCTCCGTTTCTTCCCCTTATTTCAGGCTAGCTCCAATGTACAGTTGGCTATGGACCACGACCAAACTTGCACCCATGGTATGTGGTCATTCATTGTTGGTGATACCACTATGTACCGTGGATTCTCCCTTGGGCTCACAGTAGTTGTGTAGGTTGTAGGGGAGTCTGGAGATGGCCCACAGGAAAACTAGTGCAGGTGGCCATAGGGCGTGCACACTATTCCATTCTGGGTAGTACAATGGCGCACCCAAGTGGCCTGTGTGCGAAGGCAGTCTATCCCGTGCCCCTCCCCTCAAGGGAGACTAAGGAATAGGATCTTGTAACAAAAATCGACAATATTTATTAGATGTAATTATTAGAATGTTATTTATTAGATGTAATTAACATACTTTCTACTTATCCAAGCAAGGTATGGGTTTCAGACGGCATAATGAATGATTAGGAGAAAATGAACTAGTCACCCTATGTCATTATCTCCTGGCATAGTTGCCTCATAAGTGGTGCCTTGTAGGTACCTGTCTTCGGACAGTTGATTAAACAACAATGAAGAATTAATTGTTTCATCCGGTATGTTTATGTTTTTTTATGACTGTGGGCGCATTCGTATGCTCATGATGAGAGTAGGCCTACAGTAGCCTACGTAGCTTATTTTATCAACGTACTGTGTGCCCCCAATTTTATCAATTTTTATATTTGTTCTGGAGGTCTGCCTTGGGATCTCCCTTAGTGAGGGTGATTGTGGAGTATGGAGTGGAATGATGACAATGGCGAGGGGAAATGGGAGAGTCCCGAGAAAATCCCTCGTGAACGCTTTGTTCACCAAAAATTCTTTCATGATCCAGACAAGGATCGACTCTAAGTCGCCATGATGGAAATCATAGAGGCTAACCACTCGGCGACGAGCGAGCTACATGAAAATATAAATAAAAAACGAAGTTCCTCCCCCATGTGTTCGCGTACCATGGATTGAGAAACACTGCTGTCAACTCAGTTTAAAATCTGCTATAAAACAATATATATAAAAATTAAAATATGTGTTGTTAAATTGATATATCAACGTAAAAAAGGATTCTTTTGCCGCTGTGAAGATGATATACATCTCTATATGTGGAATGTAAATTTGATACATTTTACTCGCTACGTATATATTAATAAAATTGAGTACCGGGTCTTTCCCGGGGGTAAAAGGCGGTCAGAGCGTGGTGCCGACCACACCACCTCATTCTAGTGCCGAGGTCATGGAAAGCATGGGGCTCTACCTCCATGCCCCCCCAAGTGTCTTCATGGCATGTTAAGGGGATACCTTTACCTTTTTTACGTATATATTAATACGAAAATACATCAAATATAGCAGGAAAAAAAACCGTTTTACATATGATTGCCAACTTTAGAGAAACGCAGTCATGGATCAGGGGTTACGGCATGGATGAAATGGCAACAGTTTGGTAACAAATAGTTACAATGATTTAGTAATGGCATATGTAAGAAAATATAAAACGTGACGAAGAACTTTTAATATTACTTTAATTCCAGATTATATTTCATAACGTATTACAATTCGGCATACTTTTGGATTGCAGAATTTGCAGTTGGTGACTATGCATATTTAATTTTTTAAATGCTTGCCGTGCAGAAAGTGCGCCTGCGCATATGTACGGCGGGAGAATGGCGCTGTGAGATACCTGTGTTTGCGTAGTGACATTGTGTAAATAAGTGTTGGAAATTAGACGTGTTTGAGTATGATATAGTGAAATAGAAACTGTTTCTATCCGATATTAACAACTGTCATGTTTTGCGTGTTGGCGTGTTTTGATGGACGAATGTTAGGTAGTTTGTAATGAAAGCAAATATGCCTGATGTCCAACCGCAATAACGATACGAGAACAAATCTATGTCAAGTATAGATAGGCCTACATGTTTCTCTGAGTTTGTGTAAAATTGCTGTTTAGTGTTCAACTTCTGAATAAGACTAAGTGTATTTGTAAGTATGTAGTTGAACCTTTTTTATTGGTAAACTACAGCTTTTTCGTTTGGATTTACTTGGCTCGTATTAGCCCTAACCTTCCATAGAATTTATTACTTAGGTAATGAGGATAGTAATTACGTCTCTTTATGATCACTCCAAGCGAACCAGCTTATGATGACACCGTCATGACTAATTGATATCACTAAAATAATATGTTATTTATATTGGAATTGTAGGAAATTCACGTCTCTTTCATTTTACAATCATGAAGGGTATTTCTTTACAATTGCGTTACCATGTTAAGATGCAAAATATTTACGTATTTGGCTTCTAGTCTAGTTGTATGTACCGTAAATAAAAAAAAAATATATATAGTGGCGACACCAATTTCGCACCGAACTAATTAGCGGAGAGGTGCTGGTATGCTTTTGGTATGCCTTGAATACTTATACTCACAGTTGTCTAAGAATATGTCCCTTCTTCCAAGGCATAGCGAAAGTCTAAACTGACCTAACCTGTCACTGATTCGTGATTCTTTTATTATAGGATATCGCTTAATTTTCGTCAAGTTTGACAAACGATTCTGACGTCACAACATGGCCGACGTAAACCAACACGACTATTAAATAAAACTCACTGAGATATCACCTCAACAAACCCACTAACCTTCTCACATACGCCAACCTCATGTCACTGAGATATCACCTCAACTAACCCACTAACCTTCTCACATATGTTGACCTCATGTCACTGAGATATCACCTCAACTAACCCACTAACCTTCTCACATAAGTTGATCTCATGTCACTGAGATATCTCCTCAACTAACCCACTAACCTTCTCACATATGTTGACCTCATGTCACTGAGATATCACCTCAACTAACCCACTAACCTTCTCACATACGTCAACCTCATGTCACTGAGATATCACCTCAACTAACCCACTAACCTCACATACGTCAACCTCGTGTCACTGAGATATCACCTCAACTAACCCACTAACCTTCTCACATAAGTTGACCTCACATCACTGAGATATCACCTCAACTAACCCACTAACCTTCTCACATAAGTTGACCTCATATCATTGAGATATCACCTCAACTAACCCACTAACCTTCTCACATGAGTTGACCTCATATCACTGAGATATCACCTCAACTAACCCACTAACCTTCTCACATACGTCAACCACATGACATCACCCCATTCTCCAATCAAGCCAACATATAGGCCTATTCTCATGAACACACTACCGATATCCTATAGTCATATAGACCCACTGATTCGACCTTACAAAAACTCGCTTTTTTCCTCTGTGATCAGTAAGGAAACTCACGGAAATGATATGTATATGCTGCCCCTCCCTGCCGCCTATCACTTTCACAGCAACTTCCCACCCTTATTTTCGGTGTGAAATTGTCGTCGACACTCAGTTTATCGTGTACTACGGTAGGCTACATATGTCCAAGGGCGTATTTAGGCCTAGGCTGCTGCCTAGGGCGGCAGATTTAAAGGGGCGGTTTTTAAACTATTACTCTTAATTTTTTTTTATATTTTTTAAATTTTATTCATAACTCTAAAGACTGGTGATTTCTACCTATATTATCAGTTACCTGTGATGGTTAAACGAGCGTTGAGCGACTTCCGCCGATTTTGTAATCGACACCGACGCACTTAGGTTAGGTTAGTTTAGGCTTTTATTATCCTGTCAAGATGAAGGTGAAAGCGATTGAGTGTGATTTTTTGTTTTCTATGTTGGCAGTTCAAGTGCGTCGGTGTCTATTCCAAAATCGGCGGAAGTCGCTCAACGCTCGTTTCACCCATAATTTAATTTAGTATATTACTGCAAAATTTATGTGTTTTTCTTTTCAAAACTGGTAAAGGAGAATTATCACTATGGATACAATCATCTTTTTCTACTTTTTTATTAGGAACAGCAATAAATTTTGCAGTAATACTTATACTGAATTAGATGATGATATCACCCTTAACAAAATTGTGACTCTGTTCGTTTTTTCTCTGTACCCTTCAATTGTGTTTTACACTTAACATGATCTGTTCGCTCGTGACATCTGATGTGGACAGTATGGCAGTGATACATCCATTCATTATTGTGTACAACGGGTTAATAATTGTAGGTTATTCTGTGGAAAGTACAGTAAACCTTCGTTAATCTGAAATCGGATAAACCGAAAATCAAACTGTTTGGTCCCCGCTGAATTAATAGAAAAAAAACCCACTACGTAAACCCAATTTTGGGTAAACTGTACTACGAACTGGAATTTTGTCCCTTCAGTGCATATTCCATAAGTTATTCCTCGACTAAATGTATCGAATAAATTTGATATTAAACGAGGAGTAAGACAAGGTGACGTGCTCACATTTTTTACATTTTCATAATATCATATAATTACTGGCCACAAAATAATTCCGTAGGACACTATGCGATAGGATCACTACAAAAAAGTTCTAGAAATCCGAATTTTTCCACAAATGAGGGACTGGTTCCCTGATGGTGAGTGTGTTTTTATGTAGGATGGAGCACTCTGTCACAAAACCAGATCAGTAACTAATTTTCTGGCTGAAAATAATGTAGACGTCTTTCCCTGGCCAGGTAACAGCCCAGACGCAAATTAAATTCAAAATCTTTGGTATATCGTAAAGAGAAAACTAAAAAGAAAAAAAAGATTATTACACCAAGATGGACCTCATAGAAGCACTTATCCAAATATGGCACAGGGATGAAGACATCAAGAAACAATGTGAAAATCCCATGAACAGCATGCCAAACCACATAAAATTGATGATAAAGAACGAAGGCTTTCATACGAAATATTAATTGTTGCAAACAGTGCGTAATAAATGAGTTTTGTGGAATAAATGTTACTTCAATAATATATATTATCGTTTGAGTCTAATAATTTGCACACGTCTGCAATTACTGATGTTTTAACGCTAAGAAATTAATGTTCCCATTAGTTTTATGCTGTACGTATTCATTATTCTTTGTTGCGAATTCCATAGCTTGAAATACCATAATTCTGACTGAAACTTCAGTCTGTTACAGTACCTTTAAAATGTACTGTAGCATTGTATTGCACTTATTCAGTAAGTAGCCCTACTGTCACTGAATTGTATCATTGAAATGATAATCAAAAGGATATATTTTACTGTACGTACGGTACTATTATTTCTAGGAAAGTTTATTAATCATTAAAAAAAAAGGCAGAAGTAAATATTGCGTAAGTCATCATTTATTGTTACTAGGATACACTGTACCGTGCTTATGAAACCCTGGAGTGATGACTACCCACAGTGACAGAAATCATCTGAATAGACTATTTTGCTGTTTTAGGTGATAGAGACCTATTTTTACTAAAAAACCCCCTTCTTTAAACCGAATTGACTCTTTCAGTTCCTTGGAATTCGGATTAACGAAGGTCTACTGTATTGGATGCCGGAAAGTAAAACCACGTGGTTAGTACACTATTCATAGTACGCAATTGTTAAAAAATGGTGCCCCTTTTGGTCTAGTTCCTCTGTAGAATTATTTGCCAGTTTCTTTACACTCTAAAGAGGAAGTATATTCCCTATATTGTGGATTAGTGGTTTGGCCAATTCTTATTACATAATTATCAATTACTATAATTTTACCAAACGATCTTTTTTTTTTTTTTTTTTTTTGCTGAACTTCGTACATACAGTGAAAGTCTTGAACTTGGAATCATTCCGATGGTAGCTAAGTTCTGTTGACAATAGTGCGGACAACAGGTATCCATGATGCTTCCTGTGAGATTCAAGTCTACATGTGTAAATCCAATGGAGTGTCGTCACTGTATGCATTAAGACAGACTAAAACTTTGTAAATATATCTTCTTTTTTTGAAGCTAAGAAATGGACGAAAACACAATCGTGGAAATACTTGATGTCATACCAACTTGGGAAAACTTCCTGGAAGTAGTAAGGCAACATGGAGATATTTTGACCTTAACACAGCAGTTTCTGCAGGAAGAGACCCAAAGCAGAGGAATTGTTCTGGTAAGTATTTGAATGGTCGCTGTGCTAGTTGTCGCATGATTGGTCACATGTGAGACTCATCACACTTTATTTCCTCATGATCGGAGGTGTTCGCAAAGAAATTTTTCTTGCATCTTCTTCTCACATAAAATAGTTTGTTATATTACAAAATTTAGTTTTAAACTGACTGAAAAACCTTAACAATTGCATATTAAATTGTTCATGTTAACTAAAGTAGTATCCACTAATTTTGGTGTGTGAGGAAAACTGCGCTATTGTCAGATACGGAAGCAGCAAAGCGACAGATGATTGAGAGTCATTTAGCTCTGCACGCGAATTGGCAATGCTGATCACGCAATGTTTCCTTAGTAGAATCACAACCCTCTGCACACTGGTTCATCGACCGCTTACCATGTACTAAACTGGAGTGCAAATGATCAGAACGACATTTATATGGCCACTAGTCCACACCTGTGGAGTAACGGTCAGTGCGTCTGGCCGCGAAACCAGGTGGTCCGGGTTCGAATCCCAGTCGGGGCAAGTTACCTGGTTGAGGTTTTTTCTGGGGTTTTCCCTCAACCCAATACGAGCAAATGCTGGGTAACTTTCGGTGCTGGACCCTGGACTCATTTCACCGGCATTATCACCTTCATATCATTCAGACGCTAAATAACCTAGATGTTGATACAGCGTCGTAAAATAACCCAAAAAAAAAAAAAATATATATATATATATATGGCCACTATCCGGAAAAAATTAATAGATCCATGAAAAAAATGTTTCAAACAAAAAATTTAATTGAAACGATTTTCTACATTTTTCCTGCAGAAAAAATTTTACTAGCCCAAAAAAACAAAAAAATTCTTGAATAATTTCAAGGGAAAAATTGTTCCGGGGCTGAGTATCGATCCCAGGACCTCTGGTTGAATGTACCAGCACTCTTACCAACTGAGCTACCTGGGAACTCCACCCGACACCGTCTCAACTTTTCCCTTTATATCCACACAGGGAGCATTACCTGAAAGACTAGATTTGCATAAAGAAGTTCTTGCTTACTGAAAATTTCAATACACTATTATTCGGATTTAAATTTACATGTTCAGGTTTCCGTTATTTCATAATAATATAAAGTGATTTAAATGGAAAATAATTATACCATCGAAATCAGCAGTTTTTCCTGAAGCTAATAGTAAATTTGTTTTGCAACAATGTTGGAGATAACATCAGGAGTTCGGAAGAGAACAAACTGCCTTATGCTGTGAAATGATGTGTTCAACCAGATCTTTCTACGTCAGTTACTAGATAACCTTGACAGCAGCGTAATTTCTCTGACCTACCACTACAGTGGAGTCCAAATCTCTTGACGTTTCACGAGAGTCAATAACGTGCAAGTGCGATGTTGTCAAACCTACAGAGCGGGTAATGTGTGCTCCACCAAACTTGTCTGGTGGGAGGGATGTGTGGCCGGTGAAAACAGATTCCGTTCTCAATAACAAAACAGTGTAATGCAATAACAAATGATTTATTCATACAATAATAAATAATATAATAAGAAATCATACCATTAAATTGATATTTGAAGGGTTCAGAACCATAGTGTGCCAAGCACCATATATTAAAGACGTAGAAAATAAGGGTTAAAATTAAGTTATTACCATAATTCAATGGAAACATATAGCAGGTAATATCAAGTATGCACATTAAAACTAAATGATATGTCAATCTTCATTAAACTATGTTATTCACTTACCTTTAACCCTTACTTTCTCCGTTTTTAATAAGTGAGTTTGAACCCTTTATGTGCAGTTCCACGGGAAAAGGCAATGGTGTGTTTTCGAACTCATTCAAATTCGTCACTCTTTTAGGTATATTAATGTTTTCTAAGCGAGACAAACAATTTCTTTTCGAATTTCTCTGCATACACATTATACGGTTGATACATTTATTGAACATGCCTCGGCAGTTAGTTCTTGACACTTAGAAAAGTTAAGATTTTTACAGTTTTCTTACGACTAACATTTCTGAATAAATTGTAGATATTAAATATAATTTTCCAAACTTTGCTAATATATCCACTGGATCTATTATTTTCACTACTGGTAGTACTGACCTTCATAGTGCCCAACTCTAGAAAAACAGAATTCGCTGTGGAGCTGCCAAAATTTCGCTACTTTCCACTATGATTGTGTGTACTGAATAAATATGGAGCAATAAGAACATAGATCAGAAAATAATTATATAACGTCATTGATCAGAAATGTGTTAAGGTGCACAGAAATAAGTTTTATTGTATTTCCTGACATAATTTATATTGTTTGAAAATCAAAGCCGTCGATTATATTCACTTCATTTATTTTATTCACAAATGTTTAAATTTAATAAAGGCGTATTTTGTAAACAGAAACATAAGTTGGGCCTAATGATATTTTATTTAAAAATATTTATTTTATAGACAAGTCTGAAAGCAAGTTGCTTTCCTTATTTTCCTCTCTGTAATAAAACACTAAAAAGTTTAATTTTGTTATGTAATGTTACTCAGAGTTGGAATATATGCAGGCCTTTATAAGCACATGCTAAAATATATTTCTTTGCTTATGGTACCCTAGAATATATGGTGCATATTAAATTGTTATTTTTCATGTTATATGAGCATGTGGCTCTACTTCTGAAAAATTGTTAATGTGCTGCTGTATCTATAAGGATAATTATTATGTCTTAATGTAGGCATTATAAAAGCTCATCAGATTCACCCTCCTCCCCCCTTCACGTGAATCCTGTGAAGTTGGAGTACTCTTATCATACATTTGTTAGTTGAACCTCCTGGTATGATTATAATCTATTTTTGTAGGTCTCACAGCAGATATTTTTACTTTGGAGGTCTAATTGTATTCTCAGTAAAGCACTTAAAATGACAGGTGACAGTCTATTTCTTTGCTACAGTTGGAAAAGTAGTAATATTTTAATTTCTACGTGTGATTACAAGCAATAGTGCAATCTTTCAGGCAACAGTAGACTTATGCAAGATCTATAGAAAAACCAATTGTATTTATTTAGGAAGTTTCAGGGAAATTATACAAATTTGAGCTTCTAAAATTATTATTTTCTAATTCCGCTCGTTTTGGGAAGATTTTGATTATTACCGCCATGTCTCCCAAAACTCCAAACTTGGCTATGCATAATGGAATTCCGCACAGTTGTGCACATTACAATGTTAGTAGTATTATTAGTAATATTAATAGTGATAGTGTGGTGATCATGTTACCTAATAGCAATATTAGTAGTAAGTAGTGTAATAGTAATATTAGTAGTGATAGTGTGGTAATCATGTTACCTAATAGCCATATTAGTAGTAGTGTAATAGTAATATCAATAGTGATAGTATGGTAAGCTTAATTATGTAATAATATTTTAATACTAATGTCAGTCAGTGTGGTTTATATAACACTAATATTACTTATAATTCTTGTTAAAATGTTTATGTTTGTCATTGCGTTTGTTTGATTATGTTTGTCATTGCGTTTATACAGTATACGAAAGTTTTAATACAAACATATTGATTTACACGCACAATCTCACTACTCTATTCAGTTTGTTACTATATTCCTTAGTTTAGAGTTTTAATCAACAGGAATGCATAAACACTATAAATGAAAGGAATAGCTAATCAATTTTTCTTGTTTAAAGTTTTTGTAAAAAACACTGGAAGTCAGCAAAGTAGATGCATGAATTAAAACAATGTAAAGTTACACTTTCTCAAAGTCTTAGAAGGAAATAAGCCGATATTTATTTTTCTGGAAATATTTAAAGATTAATCTCCTTATGAAGTGAAGTTTTTTGCGTGTATAAAAAATAAACTTGTAATATAGGCTAAGTTTGGATAATTTCGTTCTGGAATACATGGCAGTGAATTGAGAATTAAACTGAATTTTAATAGTTGTATATACTAGAATGAAGTGAGTACACCTTTACACTTATGCAAACTGAGAGAGAGATATATATTGTAGGCCTATAGAGAGAGAGAGAGAGAGAGAGAGAGAGAGACAGATACACCCCTCTGTGACATGTCTGAACTTGCGTGGCGTCGAAAGCTGGGGTGGTTAGGGGGTTTTGTGTACGTTTGAATGTCCCTAGTCAGTAGTATAGGGTTGTTTGTGGAGGATACTTCGTAAACTGCCTTAGGAATTAATTGTTTATGTGGATGTGATAGTGATCTCAGTGTAGTGTCAGTGTATTCGTGTGTAACAGTACATTTTACTCTTGGTTTGAGGGTAGTAAAATGACCTAATAAAAAATATAATTTTTTTCATTCATTTTTGGTCCCATGAACGATAAAATCTATGAAAATAGTCCAAAAAAATTGGCAAAAGAATTAGTGAAGGCCCATAATTTAATTTACCAAATCTTGCGAAAATGTAACAAATTAATGCTTTTTAAGTATTCTCTTAAATGTAGGAGAGAAAATTGTATTATTTCACGGTTGTATATTGCGTGTTATATTTGCGTACATAATTTTATATCAATTGAATGTAGAAAAAATTTTCTTAACAGTATCTTTTATTTAAAATTATTATGTATTTAACAAACTGAAAATAACGTTTTAAAAATAGTTAGATTTCTAAAATATCCGTGCTTATTTTAAATCCCCCAATCTTTCTGTAAATGCCAAATGCAATATATTTTCTCTGTTATTATGTTGATGTTTAGTAGTAATATGTTCTGAAACATTTCTCTTACATAGTATACAGAGTTCTAAGGAATTAAGGGCAACATATTTTGATTGGTAATATCTGTACGAAATGAATATTTCACCCCATTTGTTTTTCCTTACTCTAACAATATGCCCAATATTTAGCACAGTATCAAAGTAGTATGTTTTATGAACGAATATAACATTTAAGCGCCTGCCCTCAGAAGTTCAGTGAATGAGTTATTTACAGTCAGTTTACGTGGAAGCCCCTCGCCAACTGTCTTGCATAAATATTTTATCGCCCACATCTGCTATTTGTAATGGGTATGTTTGTTTAAATTATTATTATTATTATTATTATTATTATTATTATTATTATTATTATTATTGTTGTTGTTGTTGTTGTTGTTGTTGTTATCTTCAGTGGTTCTTGATTGATTAAACTCTTATTGTATCTCTGAATGTTAATTGTTTAATACAACAAAGTTATTAACCTAAATTTTGCTTTAATGCCAAAATCTTAATTACTTGCACCAGTGCTTAACACAGAGTATGGAAACCTGTATTAAATTTTTACTACTTTTTTATTGACTTGAGTTTCTGTATCATAAGACAAAGTATTGTCAGTTTGGTTGATGAATTCATCTGTCCTCTCTTCTCTTCTCTTCTCTTCTCTTCTCTTCTCTTCTCTTCTCTTCTCTTCTCTTCTCTTCTCTTCTCTTCTCTTCTCTTCTCTTCTCTTCTCTTCTCTTCTCTTCTCTTCTCTCCCCTCCCCTCCCCTCCCCTCCTCGCCTCTCCTCTCCTCTCCTCTCCTCTCCTCTCCTCTCCTCCCCTCCCCTCCCCTCCCCACCCCTATCCTATCCTCTCTTCTCTTCTCGGCAACTCCTCTCCACTCCACTCATGTCTTCATTTCTCTTCTCTCGTTTCCATTCCTTTGTTCTCCCCTTCCCTTCCCTCTCCTTTCTCACCTATTTTCTATTTTTTCTTTTTCTCTTGCTCTGTTTTTCCTCATATCTCTATTCCTTTAAATAATACAGTATTGATTCTTCACTGTTGATTATGCTTTCTCATTATACTGCAAAACTCTATTTCGAAATGTTTTGAACTTAATATGGTTTAATGAATAAAGAAGGAATGAATTACTGACATGGCGTTTTACCTGTGTTTTCAGGGTGTTGTACTCAGAACAACTGACGTGGCAGTGGCTGGGAAAAATAAGTTACTAGTAGTTGGACTTCAGGAAGGTATGTAAAGCTTATTTGTAGCATATAATGTGAATATCTAACAATCATCACATTTAATACTACTCACTAGATTGTACAGTAAGAGACATTATTAGTCAGACAGACGAGAAATATAATTCATAGAACTCATTCATGGAGATTTTCTAAAATTTTGCCTATTTTCTTATTTAATAATTATAAATAATATTACGGTGCGATGCGGAAAAGATTTTGAGATGTTCACTATACAGGGATGACTCCTGGTGGGACAGGAGTTGTTCATTATATGCATATATGGGCGCACACACACACGCACGCACGCACATCCCCCCCCCCCCCGCGTACTTTTCTCGAAAATAAAAATCTACTAAATGTTCACAGTTTTACTCGAAAAGTATTGTCCTTATAATTCTTATTATTACTCTTAACATTAGAGAAACTTTGAAGGAATTATTTATTTATTCCTTTGCAGATTTGAATAAAATGACGGTTTTCTTAGTAAAAACGTTAATGAGTATTGTTATTTTCTGCCACTAAAAATCCTACTGCAGTGACTAACGTGCGCAATGCCACTGTTCAGACTAGAGTTCGCGTGTGTATTCGTAGGTGAGCTGGCAGTGTGCTGTTGTCAAAATGCACAGACTTTTAGCCTAATTTTTAAATTACAAAACGCATTCATTCATTCGTGTTCTGCCCAAGGGCAGGTCTTTCACTGCAAACTCAGCATTCTCCAGTCTTTCCTATTTTCTACCTTCTGCTTAGTCTCCACATATGATCCATATATCATAATTTTATCTTTTCTGATACTGTATCTTCTTCTGCCCCGAACTCTTCTACCTTTCACCATTCCTTCCAGGGCATCCTTCAGAAGGCAGTTTTTTTCAACCAGTGACCCAGTCACTTCCTTTTCCTCTTCCTGATCAGTTTCAGCATCATTCTTTCTTCACCTTCTATTTCCAGCACAGCTTCGTTATTCTGTTTGTCCACTTTACACATTCCATTCTTCTCCATATCCAGATTTCAAATGCTTCTTTTCACTTCGTCGTAATGCAGGTTTCTTTATTTATTTTAATGTATTCTATTGGCCCTTCAATCTGTACAGTTACATCACATCTAGGCCTACCCTGTGGGTGTATATACTGTATAAACACGCGCTTGCATTCTCACACATATTTTTCAATGATTTCTTCACTTGTTATTGGACTTTCACTACGGAAGTCATCTTCCACATTCTCTCAAGCATATTTAAATAGTGCGCCCATTTTTTCACAGTCGAAAACACTGTAGTGGATTCCCCCATTATAGCATCCATGTCTGCTTTAAGGGGAGTCTGTACTCTGAATTTGGTGAAAAAATTGAAAATGTGTTTTAATAAAAGATAAAGACGTAATTTTAGCCTGTTACATACAATAATACTTGAAGAATAACCCCTAAAAATTTCAAATGTGTATCTTACGTAAGTCCTGAGAAAAGTGCACCTAAATTAGATGAAATTTACATTGCTGGGATGGGCAATACAGACTCCCCTTAATTTCTGTTGGACTCCCTTTTTACGAAATATTTAATGACAGCACAAACCTCGATATTTTCCAATTTTTTGCCAATCTGTTCAGTGCACCAACTTCAAAATTAATCTACACAAAATGTAGTCAATAGAGAATTATGATTTTTGGTGCTTGAACTAATGTTAAATGACTACTATCAATGGCGGCATTGTTGACAAGTTTTCAATGACATCTACACTACCAGTCAAAAGGTTTCAATCAGCTATGAAAACAACTATATACTTGATTTTAATGTACAAACACATCAGAAAAACTAAATAGACCAACAAAATAAATATTTTCTCTCTCTAGCATTATGTGATAGAATATTCAAAACGAAATCCCTGTTTCAACCACAAATCCATAGTTGTGATAGATGATCGAAAACTTTTGACTGTATGTCAGGTGATGATCTTTTCAAACGCACCTCATAATAAAAGTATTATTGACAGGAAATTTTATAAATATTATTATTTTTTGGTCCTACAGAATATATCTGTTATGGTAACAATTAATATTAGAGGAATAAAATTCGCTCCGGTACCGGGGATTGAACCTGGGTCCTTGGTTCTATGTGCCAAACGCTCTCACCATTGAGCTATGCTGAAGTCCAATCCACAGCACCGGATCAAACTCCCCTCCTCCAGTGTTTTTCCCTTTATGGCCTGACTCCAAGTTAGGCAGGTATGTTGACATTTTATTAAGTCAACTGCCATTATACAAGGAGCGCACTCAGTTGAGTAACTTGTTGGCTGGGATTCCACAGTAATGTGCATAGTACCATAACAGATATATTCTGTAGGACCAAAAAAGAATAATAATATTTAGTAAATTCTTCTAGCAACAGTGCATATTTCTATACAGATCACTGTGCACGTTACTGTGGAATCCTGGCCACCAAGTCACTCAACTGAGTGCACTCCTTATATAATGGCAGTTGACTTAATAAAATCTCAAGATACATGCCTAACTTGGAGTCAGGCCATAAAGGGAAAAACATTGGAGGAGGGGAGTTCGATCCAGTGCTGTGGATTGGACTTCGGCATAGCTCAATTGTGAGAGCGCTTAGTACGTAGAACCAAGGACCTGGGTTCGATCCCTGGTGCTGGAGCGAATTTTTCTCCTCTAATATTAAAGGAAATTTTATGTTTGTTGTGATGTGATTTGTTGTAGTAAATGAAGATTTAGTTAGAGGAAAAGAGTTCAACCTGTTTCTTCTTAATGATTACGCAGAAGCATTGAGTAAAGAGTGTTTAGCAGTAGGAGATTATATTGCTATTCGTGCAGCCCACGTGGAAGAGAATACTGCTTACCGCAAAAAGAAAGGCTTCCACGACTACCAAGCACGTGTTGGTATTCCCGAAAAGCCAGAATATAAGATTCTTTTCTTGAGAAATCAGGTGAGTGTACTGTATTGACATTTTTAAGCTATGCAACAGTCTGCTAGAAGGTGTATTGTGATGAAAATCCTTTTATTCATTATACGTGCAGAAAATATTTTGTATGGACCCCCCAATGTAGATTTAATAAATCTTTTCACAGATTAATACATAGATTTAGTAACAGGTCTGTAAGTAGCAGTGCTGCCCTTCTTTGCTAAAGCATCTGCATTCTCGTTTCCCAGAATTCCACAATGGGATGGTATCCTTTGGAATACAATTATTTTATTGAGTGTTATTAATTGAGAGAGCATTTTAGTTATTTCTGTTGTTTGAGATGAAGGTGTGTGTGTCTAGAGACTATTAATAGAATAGCTACATACGAAATATTTTACAATAGTAAGTGTTTCTTCAGGATACATTTGTTAAAACTGAATCAGTTGGTAAGAGAACAAAACTGTTTCGAGGTGAATTTTCTGATGGTAATGTTCCAAGTGGAGAAACTGTTTGAATGCTTGTAAAAAATTTGAGTGACAGGAACATCACTGGAAAGAAACAAAATGTGAGATTCCGAGTTTTAACAGAGTAGAAACTAGATGAGATAGGTGAATGATTTGAACACTAACAAAATCACCCTGCCCAAGAGACTACATACGAAATATTTTACAATAGTAAGTGTTTCTTCAGGATACATTTGTTAAAACTGAATCAGTTGGTAAGAGAACAAAACTGTTTCGAGGTGAATTTTCTGATGGTAATGTTCCAAGTGGAGAAACTGTTTGAATGCTTGTAAAAAATTTGAGTGACAGGAACATCACTGGAAAGAAACAAAATGTGAGATTCCGAGTTTTAACAGAGTAGAAACTAGATGAGATAGGTGAATGATTTGAACACTAACAAAATCACCCTGCCCAAGAGACTGGAGTATCCAAATCGTCAGAAGGAAATGCAACAAAATGCTTAACTTAAAATCATATAGGCCTAAAACAATCTCAGTAAACCAGCTTATTCGTATAGATAAAGGCAGTACATTAAATTTTTGTTACTGGATTTTGCAGTCAATTAAAGACAGTGAGTGTATGCATGGTGAAGGAGATCATTTTCAACATTTGCTGTAAGGTAATATTTCTAAAATGGAAATCTTTGATATGCATGGATAAGTCACTCCTATAACTGGCCTTTTCTAATTCTGTTTGGTGGCAAGCGCCGAAGTAGTTGTGGCCAGTGAGTAGGTTGAAAACTGGCTCATGTCATGAACAAGTAATCTCACTGTACATTGCAATAAAACAAAAATAAAAGTAGGGGAAAGACTCACAGTCCACAAGCTCACAAAAACATAAAAACAAGAGCTCTTCATTTGAAGCCGTAATGTGTGATAAACAAAGATCACCATTTACACAGGATAAAAGTGCATGTACTCTCATACTGGTCCTGGAGAACATAACCTGATGAGTCATCTACATCTCTTTTATGATGCAAATTGTGAAGTTACGTAATCCTTCCCATTCATATCGATTTCATGATTACTAGAATGGGGCACAACCTCTTGGTCGTGGGTCTTCTTATTTACATGGATGGCACAAGTCCCTTAATAGTAATATGCGTTACAAGAGCGGTATATTGAAGTTTTCATGTTCGAGGAAAAGTTTGAAAAAGCAAAACTTAGTTGAGCTTTTTTTTTTAATTTCCGAGAATTGAAAGAAAACATACCGCTCGTGTATCATACATTATTTTATGCGAAGATCGTTTATTACATACCTGAAACAGGAATTTCTAATTAGTTGCAATGAAATCTCCATCTTGGTTTCTGTTCAATGACGGCAAATTTGCAAAACAAAAATATCTATCTTCAACTTTGTTGCTTTAAAATGTTTTCTGTGTTTACTATACTCCAGCAGGCCGTGATATACGTCTGTCTTTTTTTCCCCCCAGTCTATGATGAGTCTGGAATCTTGTTGATTTTTTTCACGGCTTCCTTAATGTTACTTGCATCACGAATGCAGTAACTTTAGTGGAGTTGTAGAGTTTACTTAATTTTTGCAAATATTTAAAAACAATAATTAACAGTGCAATTTAGGTGAAATTGCAGTGGTAAGTTTCCAATTTATAATTATTACTATATTGAACGTCTCTAAAAATAATATGTTAAAAGCCTAAAGCAGTAAAATCAATATGTCACTTAAGCGGTAAGAAGAGGGAAATTATTATGTGTGTTAGGTTGGGAATACTGAATGTGGTGTTTTAGACTTTCTGTGGATTGGTTTTGTGCGGAAACCAGGCAAATACGCACAATCTCGCACAAATGTTCTTGACGTGTAATGAATGATTATGACAGATAGCACAGGTTTTAGATATATTTCCAGCTACTTGAACTAGAAACAGAAAAAAAGAGAGAAAGTCATCATCATCATCATCATCAGCACTTCAGCCCTATGCGAGTCTTGGCTTCCCTCAGAATTCTCCTACATGACTGTCTGTCCTTGCTGATCACCCACCAACTTCTTTATATCTTTGTCCACATCCAATGAAGACTGGGCTGCCCAATCTTCCATCTCCCCTTCGGTTTCAATTTCATTATTCTTCTTCTAGGTATTACACTCTTGTCCATCCTTTGCATATGTCCTGCGCATCCTAACCTTGCAACTTATAATTGTGATGATGGTGATTTGTATGTTTGATAAGTTCGTGATCATATTTTTATTTGTCATTCTCAGTGTTCCATATTTTTTTCTTAATATCTTGATTTCGAATGTTTTCAAGTGTGATTTATCTGTTTCTGTTGTGAGCTATAACAGAGAGGAAGCAAGAGATGTTAATTCAGTATTGAAATATTTTTCTTTCAGGACAAGAAGCCTGATGACAGTTCTACTAAAGTTACTTCTGAAAGTAATGTTGACGTATTGAATAGAGAAGACTTAAGTCCAAACAGCCAGGCTTCTGAAACTAATGAAGGTGTATTGAATGAGAACGTGTCTCTAGTCAGCCAAAAAAATTGTGGTTCATCAGGGCCCTCTACAGAAGTTCCAGGATATTCAGGCGACTCAACAAACCAAACTCAACATTCACCATTACACCACAGAAATAGACACACTTCACCACTGCCATGTTCGTCTGGGTTTTCCAACGATGATAGAGGTGTATTGAATGCGAATTCGTCTCCGGTCAGGCATAAACTTTGTGGTTTATCATCACTCTGTACATATTTTTCAAGACATCCAAGAGACTCAGCAACCCAAACTGTACATTCGCCATCACACCACAGGGATAGAGAGAACTCACCACAGCCATGTTCATCTGGATTTACGCCAGTTTTGCCAGATCCAGCTGTAGTGCAACCTACTACATCACATTCATCTCGAGAAGAGTCTACCAGATCTGCATCTCCACCAAGTTCTTGTGTTGTGATTTCACGTTTCATAACATATAGGTATAAGAAGATTGCAGAGTTGAGAGTTCCCGAAAGGAATGTCAACATTTATGGAGTCATTGACCTAATAGCAAAGGTAATTATGTAGTAATTTATTTTCTAGCAATTAGATTACTTCAGCTACAAGTAGGGACTTGTTACACTAAAGTATGGAATAATCATTTACAAGTTATTAATACAAATCCTTGTAAGCATGATTTAGATTTTTCTGGTCCACAAAATACATGATCATCATCTGTTCAAGTATAAGGCTTCATGTCCTGTTATTGTCTTAGTGCTGAATTTTCAAACCACCTCTTTTTTTTTGGACATACAGTACCATTGATCTCTTCCCATGTGTACTCTACTGAATCATACTTTTTGGGAATCTACGCACATGCATAAACTACATTGTACATGATTTTTCCAATGGAGCTGGTAATTAATTATAAAATGTGTAATGCCTAGTACACTTGTTTTCTATATAATATGTCCACAGAAAATCTCTCTGGTTACAAATGGGTATAATTTCGTAATGGTGTATGTTACAAACTTTTTACTAGTGTCATAAGAAAGAACGACTCAAAGAATTCCTATTTTGAATATTACAGTATGTCTAATTGATGGTGGAAACAATATATGACAGTAAAGTTGGCTGTGTAAATTACGTGATACAAATTTTACGTAATTACCAGGGAAAGGGATTTGGAGTATTATAAAGAATGGTGAAATGTAGTATAGATATTTGTAGCTCACTGACTGTCAAGCGAGCTGCGTCACAGAGCATGGACTAGTACAGTACACTTCATACAAACTTACACGCAATTTGCTGTAAACGTATTTCAGAATAAACAAATGGAATAGTTTAATGACATATAGTGACCTATATACATAATCTGCATTCCTTTTTTAACTATATGTGCTTTTCTTGACAACGCACAAGACAGCAATAAACAACATTACAAATATACATAATTAAATATGAACCTCTGCATCTTCGCGTGTCAGTGGACATACTGATGGCTGATAGACAGTTGTCTTCTGTATGGAACTCACCTCTGAATATGTGTGTTTTTCTGTGAGGAGCGTGTTAAATTAAAACCTTTGGAACAACTGGATAATACCCAAGGCAGACCAATATCGATAGTCGACGCTATTCGCTGGCCACTAGTCACCGGGCCGTACCAAGCCGTATCAAACAAAATATAATCGAAATGGTGGTAGTCAAATTCACGACTATATTCTTAAATAATTCACTCCAATAGTCAAGTTCAAGGTTTTATGTAGTACAACGGCGGTTTTTTTGAATGCATTAAAAGAAAATGAATATGTAATAAGATCATAAACTAGGTTATCACAAGGAAATTAACAGGAAAAAAGGTGTGTTTCACGGAATACCATTAAAATGACGGAAAGTAAATTTCCAGTTAAAGTTCGCCAAAGCTTAAAGTACGTAATTATGACGGCGTAGCTGTTTTATTTCTGGCCTATAGATAAATACCTAGCCTTTTACGAAAAAAAATTTTAGGGACCATGAAATTATTCACCGCTTTTATTATAGGCCTATTAATTTGTTATCAATATTACGAATCAAAAACAGTCATATTATATAATTTTAACTACTACATGGACGAATGAAATCAAGCTAACCTAACCAAAGCTAACCTAACCTAACCAAAGCTAACCTAACCTAACCTAACCAAAACTAACCTAACCTAAGCTGACCTAACCTAAGCTAACCTAACCTAACCAAAGCTAACCTAACCTAACCAAGCTAACCTAACCTAACCAAAGCTAACCTAACCTAACCAAAGCCAACCTAACCTAACCTTCGTAAATGCAAGGTCTGTAACCGAATCAAGAAGATATCTCAATAACTTAATCTGCAATGTACACGCAAAAATAAATTCAAGTAAGGATCACGCTCCCACTACATGAGAGGTCCACGCATGCGCTACAGCAAAACTGTTTCTGTCCCGAGCCTCTCATCTAAGGCACTCGTCATAATTTACTAGCAATATTTACGCAAATACACATTGTCGCTAACAGTGGTGCTATCTCTCAATAATGTTCACAACAAAGGAGGTAGACAGAGAGAGAGAAAAAAAGAAATATAGCACAAAACTATTTTGTCTCGAGACTCTCATCTAAAACACGTAATAAGTCACATAATCTACTTGCAATATATTTGCGCAAATACACTTTGTAGCTAACACTGGTGCTATCTCTCAGTAATGTTCAGAACGAAGGAGGCAGAGAGAGAGAGAAAAAAAATTTCTCCCGCCAACTACGCCACACACCAACGTCATGTTCTTATGTTGGTGACATTGTGTATTTACTTAAATTTGGTGGTAAATGCAACGGCACGGTTCAAACTGACCGTGGTAATTCTCCAGTATAGCGAAACCTTTATTTACAATATCATGAAATATGATAATATGTATATAACGTATACTACAATATTTAAAATATATGCAATATACTACAATATTTACAATATAGCCTAGTACAGTATCATTAAATGTTGAACAAAATGTAGAACCAAACGAAATGGCATTTTCAATTAATGCTATGTTTTGTTGATGAAACAATTATTCCTGCAGTGCCTTATTATAATAAATTGTAAATATTATTTTCAAATTTTCAAAATACAACTTTGCTCTGTTGCAAGGAAGGAAATTTTTTAACATGTAAAAACTCCGCTCTACATCTAGGAGAGACAATTGGAAAGAACTTGAAACAAGATACGTCAATTAAATTCACATGTTGAATGATGTCATTGGGACACATCCTTGTTAGGACATCTGAAATTTGACTAAGAATACCGTACCCATCATTTTTAATCAAACCTCTGTTCATTTTTTCACCAACACGTTTTCCTATTTCACCTTCTACCGCACTCAGTTTATTTACAATAGTCCTCATATTTATTTGCTCAACTAGTTCCACTCCTGACTTTTCTAATTGAATAATGGCATCCGGTAAATATCCAAAATTTGTCTTAATATCCATGACTTCTTTCTCGATTTTTCTATCATTTAGCAGTTCCTGGCGTATTTGAATCGCAGCGGCGTCATCGAGATCGAAAGACTGGACCACTTTCTTCACAGATTTGCGTAATAATTGCAAGCTTCTAACCATGACCCCCAGCTCTTAAGAACTGGACATGGGGGAAGTGACAATTTAGGGAATTGTTTCCTGAATTTTGATACTCGATCTGGAGCTTTTACAAATATAGGCTAGTCTTTCAATTTTGTATTGTTAGTTGGTTTCACTTTCGGCATTGTACCTGCACTTCACTACTCTGAACTGCAAACCTGCATGTTGAGGTTCTTATGTGACAACTGTCCCATTCATCTGTTGTTGACGTGCAGAGACCTGCGAGTATGTCATGGAGGGGAGGACTTGGTATAAAGGGTTGTAAACAAATGGCTGTGTAGATGCCAATACTAGCTTTTACTACTCCAAATTCCGTTTCCTAGTAATTACATTGTTTTACACAATTTTCTATTGGGTGTAATAAAAATATTTTCATTGAAGTAATTTAATGAGTTACTCGTGCGAATTTTTTATTTTAAAGTTTTGTGGGGATGAAACCAAGTTCGTCATGCTTGCTATGCAAAGATCTTCCTTTGTATGACATGACGTCTTCATCTTTTAATTTTAATATAGGATCTTACTAACTTAAAAATAACTGATTATAAACTCTTACTGAATGCTTCGGAACTATGCTGTGAATTTAAGTTGATTAACCTACTGTATGTAATTCCATCCTTCTAAAATTTCTAGACTATTAGATCACAATATGATCATGAACAATCTTGAAGTATGTACGAGGACTTTTTTTTTCAACCTTCGATCATGTTGGTAAACAGCCAATTGAGTGGTAGGAGACACAGATGCTTGGAGGGTGACTGTGCATCTCTCCCACTATAACCTCCACCACTTCAAACGTTATTACGCCATTTTGAGCTGAGTTGCAGGCATGTAAACATGGCTGCTACGATTGATTTTTCCACTAAGTGCAAATTGTGTAGCATAGTTAGGTTTCTTCAAGCAGAAGGGAATAATGCAGTGGAAATTCATCGAAGAATGAGCAGAGTATACAGTGAAAACTTTGAGTGTTGGTGTTGTGCGTGAATGGTGTAGAAAATTTAAAGAACGCCGAACCGATGTTCACAGTGAAAGGGGACAAGGACACAAGTCTGTCACAACAGAAGACATTGTTCAACAAGTTGACCAAGTGGTTCGAGAAAAACGGAGGTTTACCATAAGCGAGTTGTGTGGAATTTCCTGAAGTTTCAAGATCATCTGTTTACACGATCATAACAGAACATCTACGCTACAAAAAACTGTGCGCTCGATGGGTTCCAAAGATGTCTGATGACCACAAAGGTCGTGAATGGCATCAGCAGACATTCTCACCCGTTATGAGGCTGAAGGTGAAGTTTTCTTAAATAAATTGTGACTAGAGATGAGACCTGGACACACGCAAAACAAAACAACAGTCACAACAATGGATGCACTCACATTCGCCAAACAAACCGAAAAAGTTGTTGTTGTTGTTTTCTAATGCAAGGCGTTTGACAATAAAGTCATTTGACCTCTTGCACTCCAATATTTTTCAAAGATATTATCAACCGAAAAAGTTGAAACAAACCTTCAAAAACAACAAGGTTTTTGCGACCAAAAAGGTGTGTTACTTGTTGAGTTTATGGAACAGAGGACTAGAATCAATGCAGCTGTTTATTGTCAGACTTCACTACAACTGCGGAGAGCTATTCAAAACAAAAAGAGAGGCATGCTGACTTTAGAGTTCTTCTGATTCATGACAATGTCCGCCCTCACAGTGCTGCTGTAACTCAACAGCTTTTTCAGCAATTTTGGTGGGAAATTTTGAACACCCGCCGTATAGCCCCAACTTAGTGCCGAGTGACTTCCACCTCTTTCCTGAACTGAAAAAATGGCTAGGAGGGCAGAGATTTCAGACTAATGAGCTTCAAAACAACATTAAGACCCTTCTCAACTCGCAGGTATGACAAATGTCTCAATCTTCATGGTGATTATGTCGAAAAGTAACCATGTACACGTAACTTTTGGTAATAAATTCTCATTTTGTTATTTACACTTGTCTTTTTTGTGATGGACCATTGGAGGTTGAAAAAAAAAACAGTCCTCATAGTAAAAGCCAAGGATGGTTCCTCTGGAGAAAAGTGTCCACAGGAAGTTCTCAAAAGGACAACCAATTTTGTGTTTTCTCTTTTAATATTGGCCTCTGTGAATAGGACGATTTCTTTAGTTAGTAGAAAAATGAAAATGAAGTTGGTCATTATGCACAAGGACACTTCCATTGCCACAATGATATAAGGAGTTCAGAAACAGATATAAAGACAACATATGCAGGTGAGGACCATGGTACAAACCATGGGCACCTTGAGATTGCAGATGCAAACAGCAGCTGTAGTGCTGAGTTGTAATGTGACACAGCATCTTGAGTTTGCAGATGCAAACAGCAGCTGTAGTACTAAGTTTTAATCTGATACAGCACCTTGAGTTTGCAGATGCAAACAGCAGCTGTAGTACTAAGTTTTAATCTGACACAGCACCTTGAGTTTGCAGATGCAAACAGCATCAGGTAGCAGGTGAGACCTGTTAGTGGTCAGCTGGCAGAAATGCTGGGAACATTCACTGGGGCTCTCTGTACTTTGTCTAAAATGCCTGGATTATGTATGATTTTAAAATATTAGGGATGATCAGTTTTTGTGACTGAAGTTTGACGAAATCACTATGTAACTGTTATAAAAGTACAAAATTACCTTATAAAGCAGTGGAGAGTTTCTGTTAGTGTGAGAAACAGTTAAAAAAATACCTGAGGAGGCATATTTAATTCCTACAAAACCAGATAATGATCTCTTTCTGATAAATCAACATTGGGCAGAATGCATCCACTTCACTTGCCAACATCAAGTCAGAACATAGGAGCATTGGTGGATAATTATTGTCTTCACTAACTAGTTAATATTCAATGGTTATTAAAGGAGAAAAACTTGGTCTGGTGCTGGGGATTAAACCCAGATCCTTGGTTCTACATACCAAGTGCTCTAACCACTGAGCTACGCTGAACCTCAATTCACAGTACTGGATCGAATCCCTCTCCTCTAGTGTTTTTCGCTTTGTAGCCTTACTCCATGTTGACATATATTAAGTCAACGGCCATTATACGAGGAGCACACTCAATTGAGTGACTTGGTGGCCAGGATTTCACAGTACATGCACTGTTGGGCGAAAAATCTACGTAAAGATTAATAATGGCAGTTGACTTAATATGTCAACATATATGTCGAACATGGAGTAATGCCACAAAGAGAAAAACACTAGAGAGGGATTTGATTCGGTGGTGTGGATTGAGCTTCGGTGTAGCTCAGTGGTTAGAGCACTTGATACATAGAACCAAAGACCCAGGTTCAATCTCCAGCACTGGAGCGAATTTTTCTCCTCTAATAACCATTGTTACCATAACAGATCAATTCTGTAGGATCAAAAATTAATCTTCGTATATTTAATACTTAGTCTGGTTCAACTGAATAGAAAAGGTTACAAAGTAAGACTAGAGACAGGTATGCTACTGGTGTGTTTTATGAAATAATGCATTTTTTTTTTCTAGTATCCAACAGAAAAAGACAGACGTGCAATAGTCTGGTTAAAAGATGAGTCCTGTGGCAGAGGAATCACTTTCCGTATGCATATATACTTCAAACTTGAGAGGCCTCCAAAGTTGGTGAACAACTACATTTTGAGACTCCATAGAGTGAAGGTAAATGGAATCTTTATTTCATTGCACACGTGTAGAAGTGGAAATGTTAGAGTAAGCCCGGAATTTTTAGAATTAAAAAATTCACATACATGCAATTGATTTTTACGATGTTACAACATTTTGTAAGTACAGGGTGGGGCACAGGAACCAAGTGTTTTTAAAATAATCATAAAACAGTTTTTGTTTTCAACACATTTTATTGGTAGAATAATGTTTGTGAGAACATACCATTTCAATTATGAGCGGAAAATTACATCTGGCATGTGATGTCCGTCTGTGTTGACGCATTGTTTAAGGTGCTGACGAAAATTCACCTCTATTCTTTCCAGGGGATCTCTGTTGATTTGGGTGATGTGTTGACGTACTGTGTCCTTTAATTCATCTAATATTCGGGGCTTATACTCGTAAACACGTGCCTTTAGGTATCCACATAGAAAAAATCACGTGGACAGGTCAGGGGACCGAGGGAGCCATGGAACATCACCAAATCTCGAAATGAGACGATTGGAAAACAGGAGGCAGAGAACTGCCATTGACGCTCTGGAGATATGCGCCATGGCCCCATCTTGCTGAAACCAGCTATCTTGTATGGGTGTAAATGTAAATCGCCATGAAAAATCCGTCTTACTGTATGATTGCTGATTCCAAGAGCAGCTGAATGTCTTCGAGCAGAGCGGCCTGGGCTGCACAGTATCGCTTATCTTACTGAAAATTTTCTGGAGTACGCACTCTGTGTTGGGGACCGGATGATTTATTCTTCAGTATTGCGCCTTTTTTTAAGATGTTTTAACCCAACATAAGATTGTGCACGGGAACAGAATCATTGCGATTAATATTGAATCTGTAGCAAAACTCACGCTGTATCGAGCTCACCAACTCGCCATTTCTAACAAAACAATCATACGCAAACATGCATCCACTGCTCCATGATGCCTACTGCAGGTGAAATGCTATGAGCCACAGAATGGACTGTCATATGCCGCACGTCTCTCCCTTTCGTAATGACAGAGTACAAGCCATTCCAAAAACACTTTGTTCCCATGCCCCACTCTGTATTTCTAGAATACTGCAATGTTTACTTTATCTACATGCTTCCTGTGCAATAAAGGTATGAACAAATTGATTGGGATTCTAGAAGGCAAATGGTTTGAAACCACAAACTTGATGACAGTGGAAAACAGCAGTTTATTTTAGAAAGAAAAATTGTAGCATAGAGAAACATTGGCTGATGTGGACAGAGTTTTGTTTATAACGTGATAAATCGTAACAATTTTTTAAATATTGTTAAATAGTGATTACCTGTTAGTATTAAATTAACCTTTTTCTTGTAAATACACTAGAACTCAACTTTAATGTTTCATTAGTTATTACATGTATTTACTTACATATATTGATTATTGCAAAATCCTCGTATTATAAATATAGTGTTCTTATTTTGGAACTGTTACAGTTCCATTAATGCCCGGTTTCTCGGACACTTGGTTACTATTGGTTTGTTACAGTTGTTAATTTAGTAAATCTTTGTTGTATTTCTTAAACATTGCAACCTCTAACTGAGCCATTTTCAACTGGTGTGCTAGGATCGATATCTCACGTTCGAGAAACTGAACATATCTCTCCTTTTCATTTGTTTTTATTTTATTATTGTGAGAGAGATTAATATATTGCTGCTCTTTATGTTGAAAACAGACGGAACTATTTGCTGACCAACTGGATGGTAGGGTTTTTCATTCTGCTGATGTCGTAACTTTTCCCCCAGATGGCGAAGGATTAAAGCACTCGTTTTCAACAGCTCTGAATTTCCATTACGATGGTAAGTACATCTTGAATTGATTTAATACTTTTGTATTGTACAAATTGTTTGAAATTTTTATTTTATTTCTTTTTTATCCAAGTGGAGCTTGAATGTTGCAAATAAAGTGATTTTTATTTCTTTTTTAACCAAGTGGCACTTGACCCTAGCAAATAAAGGCGTTTAAAAAACATCCTTTGCTTCAATTACCAATCCAATCTTCTAATCATTTGCATTTGTAAATTTAATAATCTTATAGGCTATGTACAGTATATTTTTAGTAGAGCCATCGATGTAGCTCAGTCGGCAGACTCGCTGGCCTGCTGATCCGGAGCTGCGCTCGGGCTTGGTTGGATCCCCCGTTTGGTCTCATTGATTGGTTTGTTCCGAGGTTTTCCCCAGCCATGGGACTGATGCCGGATGGTCTATGGCGAGTCCTCGGCCTCACTTCATTTTACCCCTTTTGGTTTAATTACCTGGTTGGGTTTTTTCCTAGGTTTTCCCCAACCATAAGCAAATGCCAGGTAATCTTTTGGCGAAACCTCGAGCCTCACCTCACCTCATCTCACAACATCTCGCCAAAATATTGTAAAAAGTTGTAAAAAAATTGTCAAATATTGTAAAAATTAGTAAAAATTGTAATTGTAATCTAAAATTTTGACTTGTTCCACATCTTAAAGCTTTATTGCTAATGTAAGATCTATGGAATATAATAAATGAAATGAAAAAAAATAGTTAGCCAAGAGGCTTCCGTATACTGTTGATCTTGATCTACTATTAAAGATCTTCAGTCTTACTAATAAACCGTGTATAGTTTTTATACGAGACTTATGCAGAGTTGAGACAGAAAACGTTATTAATAAACCATGCATAAACGATGGATGTATAAACAGACTGTAACTATACAATGGGAATTGCTTTGCAGTAGTTATATACACGAAACCCCTTGTAACCACAGAAGAACAAACCAAAGATCATAGAATTATTAGAATAATATTGCTGTAGCTTGTACTCTTTGACCAAAATGTAGTGTGGTAATCGATTAGAGCCAGTTGTACTATCGATATTTAACATGCCACACTACAGCGCTCTACCGGATGCAATAGAGAACCTCAGATATTCTATTACCTTTCGTAACGAAGTAATGACGAAACTATGACGTAGCTGTGTAACAGTTATACTGTTATACAAGACGTATGTAGTGATTATTAGTAAGGAATTTACACACGACTTATAAACGAGCTACTCATTGTATAAGTATAAGACAGTTAAACGTCTGTATATAGAGTTTTTATTAGTAAGACCGCTTGGAGATAGGTCATAAGTAGAGATAAAAAAAGTGTATATTTGCTTTCCTGCTTACAACATTTCCTCCTTTTCCAGAATTAATGTATAAAATTAGTTTAAGTATCTACCTTACAAAAACAATCACAAAATTCACAGATGGGCTATTCCATATGAAATCGATCAGTAAAAAACCTCGCATTTTTTTTATACTCTAATTTTTTCCCTACTTATACAAGGTGCTGAGGGGAGTGGATTTTCAAAAACATACTATCGAAAGTCAAACGGTTTTCGTGTTGTTGAGCGACAAATTTAGCGTATTTTATAAAAACAAGCCTCTTTCAGCACTCAGAACTCTGAAACCATTTACTGCAGAACATTGAACGAGAGCTTATTTTGAAGCTGACATTTGGTAGGTTATGTTACGAAGTAATCCTTATTTTTTATTGTACACAAAGAGACAGATAATCTGATTTTACTTGCTTTTAGGCTTTTTGGCCATTTGTAAAAATGTAAAAAAATATTGAGAAAAAACTTTGCATTATTAAGAGGGATTCGGCATTGTTTGCTTAGTGGCTCGGCAATAAGTTTCAAGGGTATTAAATTATTTTCACATGCCTAGACTTGAATGGCACAGTACCCCACACACTGGCAGAGAGCTGAAGATAATCGAGCATTGGGCGTCATTTTACTCCTATGTTTGTGAAAACTTGTAATAAAGCTAGCCCAGCCATGACTGCTAGACAACACATCATGCGTTTGTCTCCTGGCCTTGCTTGTCTCGACTACCTCCCGTCTCACAGTCAGCTGGTTAGTTCACGCGCGTACTATATATTTTCTTTATTTGATATTTTCAATACTTTTTTATCAATGTACCACAAGTAAAAAATATGTGTTTATTTTTACGTTCAATGCGGAATCTAACCATATATTTTAAAAATATTTTTTTGTGGGCAAAGGCGTTTTAATGAAGAAAAATCTAAATTTCTTCATTTCCATAAAAAGTAAGAAAAACTGTTTACATGTCAATATAAACTTTAACTTCTCAGCATTAAAATAAACCATGATTTTGATCATTGGGTGAAAGGGTTTCGGAGCCATAACAGTTTAAAGTTGCTAATTTTATGAAAATACGATACATTTAAATATTATTAATTTAAACACTATTAAGTTCTGATGCCTCAAACTTTACACAAAGCATTATATCACAGTTGTCTACGGACAGAAAAAGTTTCATTGTATTTAAAAATTGCAAGGTCAATTTTCTCTATATGTCGGTCGATTTGAGATGGAGTTATTGGGTTATTTTACAATGCTGTATCAACATCTACTTTATTTAGCATCTGAATGAAATGAAGGTGATAATGCCGGTGAAATGAGTCCGGAGTCCAGCACCGAAAGTTACCCAGCATTTGCTCGTATTGGGTTGAGGGAAAATTACGGAGAAAACCTCAAACAGATAACTTGTCCCGACCGGGATTCGAACCCGGGCCACCTGGTTTCGCGGCCAGACCGCTGACCGTTACTCCACAGGTGTGGACGATTTGAGATGGAATAGCCCATATGGCTCCTTAACAGATCCAAACATTGGGGCAGGAATAGGCATTTATAATGAGGAATTCACTCTCTTGGCCCTGATGCTACAAACTGTGAAACTCAGTTACTACCAATAACTACTGCACTGAGAGAAATCATCCTAAAGTCCATAATAATAAAGAAAATAGTAATATTAATAGATTCCAAAGGACTCATTAGTCACAAACAACTACAACATAAACCCTGCAATATATCAGACACTCCTATGAACTGTTAGTAAAACAAGACAAAATAGTTAAATTGAGTGGATTCTGTTACGTGTATGAATACAGGGCAATGAACAGCCCATATACTGTCAAAAAACGCAACACCTTCAATGGTGAACCCCCAACCCCCTCCCCCCCCCCAAAAAAAAGGGGGGGGAAAGGAAGGGAGAAAGAAGAATGCTTTTTAATGCTTTGACGTGTCTTATCTCTTATTCTGGAAAGTGTGTGATCTTTCAAATGTTTATTTTTAACCAGTCTTGTATGTGAACAGACTTTTCACAACATAGTTGAAAAAAAAAAAAAGCTCGAATTTTCGATAATGTTGGAAGTTCTGTAACTTTCATTCAGAGCATGTCTGATAGCTCCAACCAGCCAATCACTTCTCAGTGACACAGTCTGTATAGTACTTCTGAAACCATCCATGTTTCACATATAGATAAAACTATACAGCTTTAATGTTGCTCTATCATATTATAAATAGCCCCCTCCCCTCGCCTTCATAAACCATATTTCTGAATGGACACTGATCACCCTTATCCAGAAACCTAAAAATAACATAAAACAATAAACATCAGGCTGGAAGAGGTAAAAAAATCTCACACCAACTGCCAGCATTCATAAAACATTCTCTGCAAGGAAAGACATACCAAAATATTGTTGTTGTTTTCTAATGCCAGGCGTTTGACAATAAAGTCATTTGACCTCTTGCACTCCAATATTTTTCAAAGATATTATCATGGTCAGCCACTGAAGCACAGATTTTAAGGTGTTCCGAATCCATTTCTTGGTTTGAGTTACACAATGGGCAGTTAGGGGACTGATATATTCCAATTCTATGCAGGTGTTTGGCCAAACAATCATGGCCTGTTGCCAATCTAAATGCAGCTACAGACGATTTTTGTGGTAAATCGGGAATTAACTGTGGTTTATGATGCAGAGAGTTCCATTTTTTCCCTTGAGATTGTGCTATCAAATTTTGTTTGTTGAAGTCTAAGTATGTAGATTTAATAAATCTTTTCACAGAGTAATACGTAGATTTAGTAACAGGTCTGTAAGTAGCAGTGCTGCCCTTCTTTGCTAAAGCATCCGCATTCTCGTTTCCCAGGATTCCACAATGGGATGGTATCCATTGGAATACAATTCTTTTATTGAGTGATATTAATTGAGAGAGCATTTTAGTTATTTCTGCTGTTTGAGATGAAGGTGTGTGTTTAGAGACTATTGATAGAATAGCTGCTTTGGAGTCTGACACTATAACTGCATTCTTAAATTTATTGATGTGAAATAGAAGATTCCTGAGACTTTCACTTATTGCAACGATTTCTCCATCAAAACTTGTTGTTCCATATCCAAGAGATCTATAAAGTGAAAAGAGACAACACGTAACACCTGCACTGGCACCTTGTTCTCTGGAGATCAAGGATCCGTCGGTGTATAAATGAAGCCAGTTTTGTGGAGGGTACCTAATATTAATTGTCTCTAAAGACAATTGTTTTATTATTTCAGTGCTTGCTTCTGATTTCAGTATTTCTTCTGTTAAATTTAGATTATATTCTATATTTAATAGAGTTAAAGGGTTTGGTTTAATTTGTAAGTTTTCTTTTAAATTCGGGATATTGATTTTCTGCTTTAATTCTTGAACCATGGATATGAAACTTTTTTGAGTTTTCAATCTACAGAGAGGACTGTATGAATACCAATTGTTTCCTGGTAATCTGATAAGTTTTTCATATTGAATCAATGCTTTTTCTTCTATTGTCATTTTGATGCTGTTAATATTAGTGAGGAACCTCATAGAATCTATTGGAGTTGTTTTGATTCCACCAATAATGAGTCTGAGAGCTTGGTTTGGAACATATTCTATTTCGTTTATGAAAGGTGAAGTAATTAAAATTTCTCCGCAGTATGTCCGCACTGGCTTTATAAACATTTTGTATGTAGTGTTCGAAGTATTCCTAGAGCATCCCCATTTCTTTCCTGCTAGTCTTTTTAGAAGGGAGAATCTTTTACGAGCTTTTTCAGAAATGTATTTCAAATGGTTGCTCCATGTTAACTTACTATCGAAAATAACTCCAAGATATTTGGATTCATAAATATTGTAACATTTGCAAAAATAATTACGAAACTTCCTATAAAGACAGCCACGGCACTATTACGTCTTCAAACAGGACATAATTGTCTCAACAAATGAACATTATATAAGCTATTAATGCGAACTTCAAATATTTTCTGTTTTACATTTATTTCTGGAATGAGCATTGGAAATTTTTTAGTATTTGTGTTTAGTTTCAGATGCAGAACGTCTGAAAGAACTACGGTCGTGGATTAAACAATCAAATGTCAAGCCTTCCATGTACAGCAGTGCAACACAGACTGAAACAGGTGACTTTGAAACAATGGATGTTGACAATGAGTCCCAGGCAGTGTGTGAAACAGTGGATGTTGACAATGAGCCCCTGGCAGTGTGTGAAACAGTGGATGTGGTGTGTGAAACAATGGAGGTTGACAATGAGCCACAGGCAGAGTGCTCTAATGAACCGATTACTGCATGGCTTGGTGACATTACAGAACCAGGAAGTTACACACTGCATTGCAGGGTAAGATAAAATATTACAGTGGAGTGCATCACTAAGAGTGGGAAAACATTATACCGTGTGTTCAAATATTTTCAGCCTTTCCCGTCAGTCAGTTTGAATGAATGACGTCATTGCTAGTTACAGAGCCTTGTCTTGAAGGGGGGTGGTGATGTGAGGAAGAGAACAAATGTTGTATGTATGAATGTATGTATGTACTGTCGACACAGCTCATCTGCCCTGAACCTTGGGGAAGTTAGGGGTGTTGTTTAGAGTGGTGTGAGGCTAACTTTGGAGCAAGCGGCTGGCTAACGGTACTTTTGGTGTGAATACCCTCTGCTTAATCCCCTTTCTATTTTCTTCTAAAAAACATTTCTCTCTCTTCATTTGTACTTGGATGACGAAGGTGAATGTTTGCTTAATAGAATTGCTGGTGTAAATATATATTCAAAGTTAAGACGTAGCCATATAACTTTCATGTGTAGTCTACTCCATAGTAACGTGGCATGGAATTGGTAAATCAATGTTTTTATAATGCATGCTACATTATATTCCTAACTTTCTCTCCATCCACTTCATCCACTACTGGTGCGAAACTACTACCCCAACTCCGCATTCCTTCCAGGGCAGATGAACTGTGTCACTAACAGTATGTATGTATGTATGTATGTATTCACACTGCATTGAGTATACACCCGGTGGCAGTGGTAACTAATTACACTCAATAATGACAATAATAAACTTAATTAAAAATAAAATTCATAATAATAATAATAATAATAATAATAATAATAGTAATAGTAATTTTATTTTATTTTTTTTTTAATTTTATTTTATTTAGAATATTAACGTGCAAAACAACAGCACAAGGCCAATTAGAGTTTAGCACCTTACAAAACAGAACAAAACAACAAATGATGATGAGAATGAATGATAGAAAATGGCAATGAGATGAAATACAAACAATATAATAGTCTACATCAATCATTGATCAAATAATAATTATAAAATTAGTACAATGAGATAATTGAAATAATGGAATAGTTTACATTAATCAATTGACCAAATGCAAGAAATAAAATGGACAAATAATTATTAAAATTAGATCAAAGATATACTACACATTAAATGGATCCAAGTTGAATCCATGCAAATTAGCATATTTAATGCATCTGCAGACTGGAGAGAGAGATTTAGGATTCTTATTATAAAACAATTTATGAAATCTTAAACCATTAGCAGGAATACGAAGACTGATATTGCTTATGAAAGATTCACAATCAATATCACCCTTAAAGACTTTACAAAAAAATAAATAATCAAGATCCTGACGTCTGGTGAACAAACTACCGCAATTGAAATAATTGCATTTAATCTCATAGTTATAATCGGAATTTGGTAAAAATCTATAAGAACACAAGGAAATAAATTTTATTTCAATATTCTCCAATTTAGCAGAGTCAGTGGAAGTAATGGAGTTCCATACAACAGATGCATATTCAAGCTTGGATCTAACCAACGTATAGTATAAGATTAATAAACACATAGGAGTGGAAAAAGAATAAGTTATAGACCTAATTAGACCAAGCATTCTTAACGAATGGGTATAAATATATTGCACATGATCATGGAAATATAATTTTGAGTCAAGTAGGACACCAAGATCTCTAATACAATCTTTCTTAGTAATTACGACATTACTGAGAGAATAGTTAAATTTTAGGGAGATAGTAATAGTAATAATAATAATAATAATAATAATAATAATAATATCCTAAATTAAATGAAGCACGATCACTTCAAATAACATTTAAAATGAATCTAATTTGTATCTTAAATCTAAGTTCGAACTAAAACCCACGAGTATGATATGTTCATATCTGCAAAAGTACCTTTCAACATTACACTCATTTCGCTGTCACCTCACTCACTCTTCGAGAGTACTTTGTAACCAAGCGGGTAGTTCAAGAACTAACGCGACCAATATTGCTAGCGAGATGGAAATCACTACTGAGCACTGTATTTTCATGGTTGAAGTTTATTTCCGATCTAGAAGGATAGTCAAGGGAGAATATCAATATGATGTTGGTCGCTGTGTGAATGAATTACGCCTCTCTCACCCAGAATTTCAGTAGGTATCCAGAGAAAAGTCCCGTGCCATGGCATCGTGGTAAGAGGCATCCTGCCTGTGACAAACATTACGGAATGCGCGCTGATTCGAGTTTTCATGGGAGAAGAAATTTTCTCATGAAATTTCGGCCAGTGTATGGGACCGGTGCCCACCCAGCATCGTGATGCACTTGGAGAGCTACAATACGCAGCAAAATCCAGTTGTGAATACCAGCTATAACGGCTAGGGGGATCATCGTGCTAACCACACGATACCTTCAGTCTGGTTGGATGATCGTCCACCTCTGCTTCGGCATGTGGGTGTGAGGCAAACAGCCGGCTGATCAGTCTAGGCCCTTCACAGGCTGAAGCGCCATGGATTATCCAGAGAAATGTTACAAGGACAGTTAAGAGGTTAGTTGGATGTGTTGTAATCAGCTTGTAATTGTCGTACTAAATTCTTTCTTCTTATGACTTTCTTTATTCCCCTTTTCAGCGATCTTTTAATGATCAAATTTCTCTCTTTCTTACAGTTTTAGCCTTTCTTTTACTCATTTACTGATCAGACAGGTAGATTTTACGTATGGTATTTATCTAGGTATTTTTATTGTTTGAATACGGTACCGTATTTTGCTTGTCATAGTTACATTGCCCTCTTTTGTGCGACTGGCTCAGTTACCCGGAAAAAGAAGCGGACTGGGCGCTTTAAACTTAGACGTTACCATGGACATATGACAGAGAGGCCGTGGACATCACTACGTCAGCTCAGTCAGAGATATTGAGCTGTCTTACGGCTCCTGTCATACAGCAGTAAAGTAATGAAGCTCTACCCATACAAAATAACATGGCTGCATGAGTTGAGAGATCCTGATTTGCCAGCCCGCATCAACTTCTGTACTTATTTTTTGGAATATTGAGGACACACAGACATGTTGTTTGAGACAACTCTCGCGGTTCAGTATGCCTCCCACTACTGTACGCCTACCACCCCACATCACTCATAAGACTAACTCCAAGTTACCCATCAACGAGGTGTCAAGGCCTCAGTGTGTAGAAACTCGCTCTGTATTAGTGACGACATTCATTCAAATTGTCTGGCAGGAAATATTTGATCACATGGTATAATCTCATAAAGACATTCAAAATCTTAAGAAACTCCTACTTTTTCTGATTAAAATGTGAATACTGTATTTATTTGCTTATTGTACCCCCATCTACTTTAAGAACAAAATGTGTATGTGCATATAGTAAAACTTCATTTATATGTTTTTATGGGAGTATGAAGAAAAAAACGTATAACTGAATTGGTGTTTAATTACATCTGAAATAGCATCAATAATAGCATGTGATTTTTTTTTTTTATTAGAAACTTTCCTCATTAGAGGATTGCTACGAGGACAAAGTATACACGTAAGGGTTTAGGTACAGCTTGCAGTAAATTTTTTTCCTCCATTACTGTATATTGCACAATAATGAAAATCTGTATGTGTAAAACACTGTTCTTCTACTATATGAAAAAAATATTTTTACGATTTAAAAAAAATTATATATTTTTTCAAAATTCAAAATCGTGGCAGTTTACTGTGCAGTGATGAAGCATTTCCCTCATAACTCATAAACTTGTTAACTTTTTCATGTTGTCTCTTTTATTTTATTGCTGAAACTCATGTTTACAATATCATGCTCTTTCAACTACAGTCTTTAATAAATAATATTTTTTTTATTTTGTGTTAGAAGAAAATGCTGATATTTGACCATTTTTTAAATGAATTTATTTTTTATCAGACAATCTATCTAAGGTAGAGAAGTGATCTTGCATCATATTGTAGATATAATATGCATAAATACACACTAAAAATATCATCACAGAATGTTGGATAGTTTTTAAGTTATGTGGGAAATACTTCATCACCGCACAGTGAACTGAATTTTGAAAAAAAGTATGTAAATAATTAAAAAAAAAATCTAAAAATATTTTTTTCATATAGCAAAAGGACAGTGTTTCACACATACTTATTTTCATTACTGTACAAGATATAGTAATAGAGGAAAAAAAATGTTGAATATTTCCAAAATTTTACTACTGCAAGCTGTATCTAACCCCCTTAACAATTTGTATGATTGTATAAAATAAAATTAAAATTACACATTGCCAAAAAAGACTTGTCAAAAACTAATGACAAGAGTGTAACAGTAGTCAGTTACAAACACACCTCTTTTTTCCAGTCATTGGAATTCAAAAAATAAATCTGAAATCTTCTCGTCATATCAAGTTGAGTTTACTGTCAAAATATTTTCATTTTGGATGGGTGTTAGGATAGTTGTATTCAGTGCGATCACAGTTTTGGAGCTGGATCCTTATTGTCTAAAATGTTCCATTTCTTCCCTCTGCGGCACATACTCTCATACTTCTCTCCTCTTTCTTTAAATTGTTTCTCCAACTGTATCATAAAGGGGTGTGAAGGATAAAATGCATAAATGAGAAAAATGTATAACTGAAATGGCATTCTAATAATGTGTGATTATTTTACAAAAAGGCAGTCATTTTGAACTAGTTGCTTTTGTTTGCTTCTAAGGAATTAATACGAAAGCTTTCACTGTTTCTGAAGTGTCAGTAGATGACTGCATCTGGCTCATTATCTTCATGAGCCCGATCTCCCAACTGTTCCTATTTATTACAAACAAGAATGTCACTATCTTCATGGTCACATTAGTGTCTCAATCATGTGGTGTATTTTCACAGCAAACCTTATTTCGAACAAAACTGATTTAGAATGTATAAAAGACGTTTCGTATCTTCTGGGATTAAAATTACGATCATATAAAAGTACACTAGTGTCCAAAAGTTAAGCATAATTCAATATTTTGTTCCCAACCTATCAGAATGGCACGAAACTTGTACAAATGAATCACACAGGATCTGGTATGTAACAGAGTAACACATATCAGCAAATTTTGTTTTATTGTGGCGTAGGGATACATTTTACACAATTACGGTACAGAATCTATCACTTCCACAACAATGATGGTGCTGAGTGGTTAATATGCGGTGTGGTTACCCCTCATGGCTACACAGGCGTTGCAGCGCCGTGGCATGCCCTCTATCAGGTGGTTCAAGAGCTCTGCAGACAGCTGTTTCCATTCCTGATGAAGATCATTGCGGAGGGTTGAAAGTGTCCTCGGTGGAGGCTGCAACTCGTCTTCCTAATGCATCCCAGCATGCTCTATAGAGTTCAGATCTGGGGACATCGCTGGCCAGTCCATGCGCCGGATATCTTCCCCCTCATGATACTCGTCCACCAGGTTGGCTCTATGTGGACGTGCATTTTCGTCCATAAAGATGAAGTGTGGACCAACTGCACCTCTGAAAAGTTGCACATGTCGCTCCAATACCTCGTCTCTGTACCTCTGAGCATTCACAGTACCAGCTGCGAAGATATGCAGATCTGTACATCCATTGAACATTATGCCTGCCCACACGAGTACGCCACCACCACAAAATGGGCGTTTTCCCACGATTTTAATGGGATGAAACCTGGTTCCACGTTCACTCCAGATTATTGTCCAATGGGAATCACTGGTCAAACTGAATCTGGACTCCTCTGTAAACAGCACGTTCCTCCATTCATCCAAAGTCGAAAGTTGATGTTGCCGACTCCACTGTAAACGATTCCTAATGTGTACTTGAGTGAGCTGGACACACACTGCTGGTCGTCTGGCACAGAGACTGCCTACCCTGAGCCTCCGGTATACAGTTTGCCTGGAAACTCGAACACCTGAGGCAGCTGCAAGCTAAGAAGACAGTTGTCTTGCAGGCATCGTCCGATTACGTAATGCTGTTAAGGTCAAATATTGGTCCTCTTGCGGCGTTGTGACCCATGGGCGACCTTGTACAGGCATACGACGAACATCTCCTGTGTCTTTGAACCGTCGCCAAAGCCTGTAAATGACACTTTGTGCTACTTTCAGGGCTCGAGAGACTTCTGTCTATGTCTGACCTGCTTCTAGACGTCCAATTATTCTACCCTTCAAAACAGGGTCCAGTTGGTGTCTCTGTGGCATGTTAGTGCTGTCCTGTATATACTGTGATAAGAAACTACCCTCTGTTCACAATGAGGGAACAGGAACGAATGAGTCGCACTGGGTTTGTTTGCTGACCTCCGAAACTCGTGTTTATTCGGAGGGGAGGCAGAGGTTGAGGTACCCCCTCCCTATGCACAAGTACGATGCGGCACACACTGTGGTAAAGTTTTATAGTGATTGCTCACCGTTTTCCCTTTTATTTCTCTTTTTATGAATTATGCTTAACTTTTGGACACTAGTGTAAAAAGATGTTTAAGTTATCAGAGATATATTTACATGTAAACTATAGGAATTTTGCAGGGACCTAGGAAAAAAGTGTGGAAAAAGCATAATTATTGCAAAACATATAAAATAAGTTTCACTGTATTTGGAATTTTTTTTTCTGCTACAGATAATGTCTATGGGGGAATCCAGAAATGCATATAGAGTGTTAGTTGGGAAGCCAGAAGGAAAAAGACCTTTGAGGAGGCCGAGACATAGATGGGAGGATAATATTAAAAAGGATTTGAGGGAGGTGGGATATGATGGTAGAGACTGGATTAATCTTGCACAGGATAGGGACTGATGGCAGGTTTATGTGAGGGCGACAATGAACCTGTGGGTTTCTTAAAAGCCATTTGTAAGTAACTAAGTAAGTAAGTAACAGATGTTATACATTTTGTTATATATTCCCAAACCTTAAAATTTCTCCACATTTGACATGAAATGGTCAATATGTCCGTCTTTGTTTTCTATGGAAACTGGCAAAATTTCTCTGAGAAAGGGAATGTCTTAAACTTACCATAACTGCAGTGTGTATACTAACTGGCTCCGCAAGAGAAGGAAGTGGAATGCGGGGACTCGAGGAGTTGTGTTGGTATCGTGCAGGTAGTCAATGACCTTGGCTGCATTGAATGGTGGAGGGTGGGAGGGCGCGAAAGAGGAGATGTAATATTCCTACGTGTTTAAACCATGCGCTACACAGTACCAACTTTACATCGCTGCCGGGTCAAATACTGCCGCTTGCTTCACTGCGGAGCCAGTTAGTATACGCACTGGCCTTGAATACACCTCTGTTGGGAATACAAGTTGATTTGATGTCTTTTTTTTTGTTGTTGTTTAGATCCTTAAAGTTGAAGCATTGGCTAAGAAGCCATCTTACTTGATACTGACTGTAGCGGATGGCTCTCTCTTCATATACAAATCGCATCCCAAAGATACATTACGAAGTGATAACACAGTAAACACAGTGAGGATTCTTGTGAAGGATTCTCCTGTCACGGTGGAAGAATGTAAGGTGATTATGTCTCTACAGTTGAAGTAGTTCTTGCTTTGCAACTTCTTCAGAATGATCCAAATGGTTTGCTTGAAGTCCATATCTATTAATTTAAGTCAGGGTTTTACAATTTGTATACCAAAAAATTGGTTTCACGAATGATGAAAGAGTAATGGAACGGAGATAAATTCTCTCCGGCGCTGGGATTTGAACCCGGGTTTTCAGCTCTACGTGCTGATGCCTTATCCACTAAGCCACACCGGATACCCACCCCGGCATCGGACAGAATCGTCTCAGATTAAGTTCCAACTCTTGGGTTCCCTTTAGTGGCCGCCCTCTGCACTACGTCATAGATGTCTATGAACGTAGGACTGAAGTCCACACATGTGCTGAGGTGCACTCGGTATGAGTGTATCCGGTGTGGCTTAGTGGATAAAGCATCAGCACGTAGAGCTGAAAACCCGGGTTCAAATCCCGGTGCCGGAGAGAATTTTTCTCCGTTCCATTACTCTTTCATCATATGATGACGCAGAATATCTGCATGGAAATATCATTATGTACTTCGGTACATTAAATAATATATATGGTTTCACGAAGATTATACATACTTTCTTGGTATAAATTTTATGCTTTTCATAATTCAATTTTTTATTATGTTGCGAATGATGGTGCTGGTTCTAGGATTTTAACGATTTAAAGTCTGCCAGGAAAGGTAAGTAATAAGTGCAATTATGACTGTAGGCACATAATTTCAGCCATCTGAGACCTATTGTAATTAGTGACATCACTGTATTAACCCAGGAGAAAGTGCATACGCTTTATAACCTGATATATAGCTTGCAGTAAAAAAGACCATGCTACTGAAAATAATGTTATTAAGTTCAACCAGTGGCGGCTCGTGAACTCATGGATTGGGAGAGCTGCAGTAAAGTTTGGTACATACAAATTTCACTTCTTGATACCATTACTAATAAGTATAGGACAAAAATAAATACACTACATAACGAAAAACCAAAACTTCCTGACTTAGGTCAGTTGACTGCAAAATGGTGGACAATTAATATTGACTTAAATTACTGTAGTAATAAATATAGTCCACACTTGCGGAGTAACGGCTAGCGTGTCTGGCCGCAAAACCAGGTGGCCCGGGTTCGATTCCCGGTCGTGGCAAGTTACCTGGTTGAGGTTTTTTCCGGGGTTTTCCCTCAACCCAATATGAGCAAATGCTGGGTAACTTTCGGTGCTGGACCCCGGACTCATTTCACTGGCATTATCACCTTCATCTCATTCAGACGCTAAATAACCTAATATGTTGATAAAGCTTCGTAAAATAATCTACTAAATAATAACATGTTACATAGTTTCGACTTCCGTGATAATGACATGGAATTGTTATTACTAGACGATTTTAACAATAATAAACGTTGCAAAAGACCAAAACATGCATTCCGCCATGATGGATTGTGCAGCAAACTTGTAAAGTGGTGTTTTGATTTGTTGCAGCGCTTTACATCTTGCTTTAAAAAAAACGCACTAAAAAAAACGCACGGATATCATAAAAACACCATGCTGTAAAAAGAACAAGCATCCATTCGAAATAGAGCACAACTTTGGTTATTTCAGGTGCACAAATTGTCAACAAGGCACTAATTAAGGTATGAAAGAGTGAGGAGATCAGAGATTCCTGCCATTGAAGTAGTGCAGATTTAACCAAAGTGCGGTCTTTTCCCCGCTATGCGCCTTCTCCCGGGTTAACAGAAAGTGTGACCAGATTTTTTTAATGTCATCTACATAAACATTTCACATTAAAATGAAAGGAAAAGGAAAAATGAGAAGTATTTTTATAGAATTACAAAAGTGATTTTGTGAGATTGTTAGTAACTCCTCCTCTCTGTCTTTTCTTACTTTCTTCCTCCTTCTCTGTTATTCTCAACTTTACTCTCTAATTTTACTTTTCTTTAAAGAGGAAGCCATATTTTGAGTTTTTTTTATTTGAAAAGTTCATAGTTTTTGGTCATGTTAGAATCTGTGGCTCTTGGATCAAAACAGACATGGAAAATATTGCCACGGAGATAAAAATGTGGAGTCTCCATGAAGAACGTGTGGAATCTGGTATTGTCATGATGTGTTTGAGACTGATTTTGTTGTGTTGCAGGATTATGATTTCGTGAAACTGGTAGCTGTAGATGTGGATGAGATCATAGAACCAAATGGAGAAAGTAGTGAATTATATATGAGCTTAGAAATGAAATTTGGAAAATCTGGATCAAAGTGCAGGATTGTACCTTTAATAGATCGTGAAAACACTGCCAAAAGGGTGAAAAAGTAAGTAATGTTGAGAGGTATGTTGTGTGTGATATTTGTATTTCTTTAATTTTGTAAACTTGAGTTTTTGTTTAATTCTTTAATATTTTCTTATCGTGCCATATTTTGTGAAATCTACAGAGCTCCACTAAGATGTGATTTTATGTGATTGTTAGTATTCCATGTTTTGACAAATTTTGTTATTTTATATTTGTCAGTTAAAAATATTAATATTAAAAAAACTCTGAAGTTTATAGGCTTTCTGAAGTAATCATTTTGAGTTAGATTTGGATGAGAATCTAAAATTTCTATGAGCGTTGCTTTGAAAGTAGTGTCTTCTCTTCATTTCCTTATCAAATATTACTGCCACAAGGGAAAGGAAGTTTACAGTTTTGTTCTTTTTCTGGTCTGTAGTTAACTTTCTATTTTTTTCTTCCTTCTTCCATTTCGACATTCTGTACACTTTTCCAGTATTCAACATGTTTCTCTATCGTTATTTTGTAAACATTTCATTGTTCTGAGTTTGCCACTTTTTTAACTGCCTTGATATCAGTATTAGAGAAGCACTGCCTTCCAAATCCATCTTTAATACAGTAGTACCAAACAGAAGTCCAGTAAATCGTTGATCAGAGCTAAATAATAGTTGCGGCAAGGTATTCCATAAAAATGTTGTATTTCTCCTTATATTTATTTTTTTTTCCCCCACATTACAGGGCTTGATATACTGAAAAATAGCGTTCTCCTTTTTCTCTAGTCAAATTCATGTGATCTGGCACTCTGCTTTCTACTGTGTTCCAACGTATAATCTTTTCACTGTAAGAAAAATCCTAATATAAACACTAGCACGTGGCTGAAGTGAGGCTTCATTGGCCACTGTTTGGCGCCATAGATTCTCAGTACGTGTTCCTGCCTACTGTACATTCTGTTTCATGTTAAACATTTCCCGTTACTCGCCAAATAGACCTATCCTCACTACTATGCATTCATTTGCTTAGGAAACATTTACTTTATAATTACTGTAATTAAAACTCACTTATTATATACATTTAAGACTATTTGTTTTTCTCCGCTTTTGAGAGGGTTTCCACTCTTATGTTTAATAACCACACACACCGAGGATGCAGAAGCCATACTTCAGTACCACGTGCTTACGTGAACAACTACGAACTCAAGTGACGCCACCTAGTTACAAGAACAGACTACCTTGGCATTATTGTTGGTATTCATCCGCGTTCATAGTACATAACAAAATATAAAAGTAGTTTTTCTTTTGCATAGCGTTTTATAAATGAGTGAAGTTATATGTTTCATCGTGTTTAACAACTAGAATTCAATTTATTTTCAAATAATACAAGATTATGGTTTCCACTTACGAACTATATTTTCCTGCGTCATGTGAGTGTTTTGGCTGGGAGCCAATCACAGGTATTACAGCAACGTGCTTATGTTTATATTAGGATTTTTCTTACAGCGAAAACAGTATAGTAAACTGTATTTATTGCACAGTCTTATTCCAGAATATCCACAATAATTATTACTTTGGGCTCCATGGTGAAAGAGTAAACTGATCTTGCATGTCTTTAAATCACTCTTTATATCTCTCTGAAGCCAAACTCTACATTTACAATGGGAATTAGACATAAACAAAGCATGACGATGAAATTAGATGGCATATACAGTAAGACCATTCACATTGGTGCACGTAAATTCATATGCTGTCCATACACAAAACAAGCGAGCAAAACAAATACAAATAAAGGCAGTTACGGTGCCTTCTTTCTTTCTTTCTTTTTTTTTTTTAAGGGAAAATGGGTGCTTGTACGAACTTTATAACGAGAGCTGACACAATTTTTTCCCTATAAAATACTTCAGCTTTTATGTTAGATTCTCTCTACCTGCAAAATAAAATTCTGTGACGATATTTACAATATGGAGAAAAAAAATAGCATACTTAATAAATTGAGAAATAGACTTTAAATATTAATTAACATTCAATATTATTGTTGTAAAAACTTTCCGTCTAAAGGTACGTTTTCCTCGGGTGCGACTATTGCGATGATCGTTCAACGATAATCATTGAGCACTATTTCTTTGTATTTTCTATGGAGCTGTTTTCCTCTGAGCGACTGCCGCGACTCTAGAAAATACAAAGAAATAGTGCTCAACGATTATCGTTGAACGATCATTGCAATAGTCGCACCGAGGAAAACGTACCTGTCATAAAATCCACTTTTTTCTCAAAAATTTACCTTTGTGTTTAGTAATACCACCATTTGTCTCACGCCATAGTGTTGTGATCTAAAATGTAATGTCTGAACTTGCATCATGGAATGAGCATATGTTAAAGTCTTCATGGGCGAAGAAATTTTCTCGTGAAATTTCGACCAGTGTGTGAGACCAGTGCGCACCCAACATTGAATTTGGGAAGTTAGAGTAGGCAGTGAAATCTGGTTTCACCAATGAGCTATAATGGTTGGGGGGGGGGGAGGATCATTGTGCTAACCACATGTTAATTCCACACTGGTTGGATGATCGTTCACCTCTGCTGAAGCATGTAGACATGAGGCCAGCAGTTGGCTCGTCGACTGTGACCCTCTACGAACTGTTGCACCATGGATTAATATCACCATATTTGGATATATTCACTAGAATTATAGTTATAAATGAACACAACACTTAACCTTTAGATTTGAACCCACGAGTGACTGTTTTCTATAAATCTTTTTATAGTACCATCATTTCCCATAACTATGGTCCTTGAACACAACTACGATCGACAATACAACCATTCAGATTTTGTACTCCATAATGTAGTACCTCTTTCATCTATATTTTTGCTGTACTGTAGTTTGAAGTCAAGTCACTGCAGCTATCTATGAACGGCCTATGTTACTTCAACAATGTTCTTTGAATGGTTGTATCGTGGACCATAGTTGTGTTCCAGGACCATAATTATGGGAAATGATGGTACTATATATCATCTTCATATAATTTGTCATATAAGTAAGAGTGTTATGTAAATATTTCATTAAACGGTGATACGTTGCAGATTTCAAGTGATTAGGTGTACTGATTTCTGATTGATGTTTTTGGTGTTTCTGTCATTTACAAAGTGTTACATGAAATGAGAAAGAGTTACTGCAAAATTCGAGGTTACCACCTTCTGTTGGTGTAACTTATAATTATTCAGTTTATCAATGCAAACTCGATTTATAGTATATGCACAAAGTGTACATAGGTCCAAATTCATTGAAATGGTGCTCATCATCTTTTACACCTGAATTCTTCATTGATTTATATCATTGTGAATGGTTTCATTAAATAACACAGTGGTAAGCATGTTTTTCCCATAGAAATTTCTTTTAAAATTGGTGAATTTTAGTGGATGCAATGTGCTCTTCATTCCAGAAGTTCATCATGCATACATTTCTGCTTTAAATGATTTCCTGTATTTTCTCCATTTTTATTCACTATTGTAATTATACCATTTAGTGAAGTTAACGGGGGAGACAGGTGAAATTTTATTCATTTTCGTTTTTTTTTTTTATGAAAAAATGAATCATCAAGTTTCAGTCCTCTGCGATGCATAAAAATTACATCATATTTAAATGGCTGCACCCTTGAACTTGAATTCCATGCAAACTTTACAAGCTAATTTCTCACAATTTTTTTTTCCAGTACATTTAGTCATGTTCAAAGTGTGAAGGCTCTTACAATTTTGATGCCAGGAACATGAAATTTTTACTGCATGTTCTATATACTGTGGTAACGGAACACATTATGATATGTGTGATAAACTAAATACTTTAGAAATTAAAAAAATAAAACAATTTAGTGGACATTAAAAATTAAAATTTTGAAGTTGCGTGTTTTAAAAGAAAAAGTCTCTCCATTTATAGATGTAAATTAAAAATTCTGGATACTTAGTTCTAAACATATCAGAGATGCTGTAAAGAAAAGAGTGATGGATGAAACTTACATTTTGTAAAAGGAGATAGATCTTGAAAATGTGCATTTTTTTTTTATTAAATTTGAAAAACTCAAAAGTCATTCATCTGGTCATAATGGAACTTACATGCAAGAATACTTATAGCAAGGAGATGAAGTTGTAGAAAATATAAATTTCGCCCATCACCCTCCTTAAGTGAAACTTGTAGGATGTCGGTAGGGAAGTTCACAGTCAAAATTTGTTTTTACAATCAGGAAAAGAAGAAATAGAAGAGTATTACTTTTGGAGCAACCATCATAGATTTTGATGTTATAATTTCTGTATTATTGTTTTTGGTTATATTTATTTTTTGTGTTCTTTACCGGTGGTTAACTAAGCAGTGAAGATCCCTGAATAGAGTGACACTAATGTTCTGTTGTTACATTGTTACATATATATTGGAAGAGCGTGAAAGTGCTTTCTCTTCAGTATGCCCTCGTTCATCTGAAAAATGTTGATGTGGTTCAATTTTAGGATTTTGAACATGTCCAAAATGGCATTTTCTTTAATCTATAACCCCTTGGAGTCTGTTTAGGTAGTAGTGTACAAAAAATAAAATAAAGGGATATGTGCCTCGGCATTTTTGCTAATACTTAAATCAGACAAAATAATAGTTTAAAAATTATGACTTACTGTATTTACTTGCATAATTACCCCCATTTTCTTTTTCAAGATACAGAAGTGGAAACTCGAGGGGTGGGGAGGGGGAGAATTATGAGAGGACTATAAAAATATCAGTGGTAAACTGGTCATAACATCAAACAAATAGTGTACTGTTGAAAATCTAATGTAATAAGCTTAAATAATTTTAGTACTAAATAACTATAATCAGTGGCAACTTGGTAATTAATTAAGCGAATTATTGAAGTTTTGCCATTTTTTTCGTCCTGTATGCTGTGTCTTGGTTACATTGCCAGGATCTTGTGACCGACTTATTGTATCAGAGGGGGAAATTGCGCTAGAAAAATATTTTTTTAGAAATTATATATGAAAAATCTAAAGGGGGGGGGTGAATTAGGCCTACAATTTTTATATTATAACTGTGAAATCAGCAATACATGAATCTTTATCAGATTAACCAATCTTAAAAGTTTCAACATTGAAACAGAATCATAAAAATGTAATAATTCTTAGAAGTATTATAAATCTGTTTCTAGACATTGAAGAAACACCTATTAAAATTATCATACGGTGATAATCTGGTTATACATATAGACTTCTGCATTATGATTCTACTGTATGTAGTCCAGCAGCATTGCCTAGAACTGGATACTTTAACACAAAGCGAGATTAAGTGCCTTATTTACTCCTATAATTGTATAATTACGTGTTAACAGCATCCATTAACATACATATTCCAGTTGTAGGATTTGAGTGTCAGATAAATTGAAACTGATTAAGAGAAGCTAATGACTTAGAATGGGAAGCTTTGAAGGGAAATGTGGAATTTTAAATAATATCATAAGGATTGTATTGTGAAAGAAGACACATGACAGCTGCCAACTAGTGGTTAGAAACATATGGAGGGACAGTAGTAGCTATGGAAAAGTAAACACGTGTTGCTAGAAACAGATTTAAGCTGTGGTTTTTTTATGGCGATCATCGTTAGCAGTTGTCACCTGGAGTTGCTAGCAGTTAAAATGAATGCGCACGGTTTCTTTACAGCAATGATCGCCAACGTAGATCGTTGGAGGTTGCTTTTGAAGCAAATTCAGGATGCACATCGCCGCATACATGTTCAATAATCTATATTTAGAGAAGGCCATGTAGAAATATTGAATCGAGTTACGGCAGCAAAACAAATGAGAATTGACAGCGATGTACGCTGATAAAGATACCACTTCCTGATGATCATCGCCGGTGTGATCGCCGTAAAGAAACCATAGCTTTAATGTTTTGCTGCCTCTAGGTCCGGTTAAAACTACTGCCTGTATTCAATCTCACTAGTTTTTAAAAATTGAACCTGAATACTGAGTAGAAGGAATTGCAGAAATAAATTAAAAATTACGTACTGAAATTAGCTTCCTTGAATAAGGATGTTGTCTTTTGACTTAATCATATTATATTTGTTTTGTAAGTAATTATAAAGCTCATACAAATTAATATGAGAATGATAATTTTAAACAAATTCTCAGTGTTTCATTTGAAGCAATGTTGTGACATACAAATGGTTGCCTTGTACTTGGAGGAAAGCAGTGGCTATGGCATGTAAATCATTCTTCGTAAATAATAATAATAATAATAATAATAATAATAATAATAATAATAATAATAACATCATCAACACTTCAATACACTTTCATGTTGAGTTTCTAGAAAATGGTCTCCTTTAAAGAGCCATAGGCACCTGTAGTTTTGGGGTCTAAGCCTAAATCCAGGCCTGGGCTTTGTCATACTTAATTAAATAATGCTGTTAATTAATTTATGAAAATATTATACCAACCCAGAAACAAAATTTGGGTCACTTGAATTTTCTAAGTTCCAGTTATAACATAACAGTGCTTACTGAGCATGCGCAGTACATTATAACTGAAACTTGGGAAATTAGTAGCCCAAATTTTGTTTCTGGATCTGTGCAAGAGGTACATAATTTTTTTGAACTTTAATTCAAATAAAAAGAGTATTGTTAGATTATGCATGTTGCATGATGGTTAAGAATATGGTGTTATTCTAATTGTATAGACCCTAATATTTATGTTTTCTTTCGAATATTTAGGATAGTTTTTTATCTGGAAAAGAGAGGTGAAGTAAATGGTTAGACAGATTAGTGCTGATAAGTGGCAATGGTGCATCTCAACACACATGGGTTTTGATTTTGACGGCCATCGTGTATTTTTCTTATAAATATTTACTCAGGTGCAAATTATTTTATGCTGTGATTCCAGTACCTGATTAAGACTAGAAATGTAGAGTTTGTAAGTTGATTTTCTTACTATGAATCTTCACTGCTTGGTTGTATTTCAGATTATGAAGTATTTTATTGTATAAGTTTATAGTATAGTAGAATAAGAATGTGCATGGCAGTCCATCGTATGATTTACAGTGCTGTTGTCAAATGATTCATTTCAGTTGCACTGCAGTCTTATCATTTCATTAAAACCAAAGATGTAATGAAAGTTTAGTTTGCCTTTGTAATTAGGTTAAAAAGAAGTAGGACGTGAGCAAAAATATATTATAATAGTCGATGTCTTTACAAATGGTTAAATGCACGTGGCTGACTAAAAACTGAGAACATAAGACAAAGTGTTATCAATGAACGAACTAACACATAAGGGGCTTCCAAGAATACAGTTATGTGAAAAAAATGTGGGATGAAGCTGGAAACATGCACTGAGATGAATGATAGAATTTAAGGGAAGAGAAAAATACAAAATAGACAGTGTGTGTGAAGTACAAGTATACAGGGTGTAACAGGACCTCACTGACAAACTTTAAGGAATGATAAGATCACACAGAGAGAGTCATTTTTTGTTAAAATATGCTCTATGACACTCCTTCATGAGTTATGCATCCTTTTTAGAATCTCATTCCGCATCACATATGTTGCATAAGTGTGCACCTTAAGTCCTTATCATCTCTGGTACACTGCTGTAGTTTGTTATCGGTCTGTCTGGTGCATCTTCAATCCGTCTTACCATCCAACACAACACTGTCGTGCTTAACAGAGTTGTATGATGAATTCTGCTAAGGTGTAAAAAATGTAATGAGATACTGTAAAGGTACGGTCACACATTGCTACTTTTGCAGCGCAACTTTTGTACTGCAGCTGCAAAAGTTGTGTGTCGTGTTCACACGTAAGCCAAAAGTAGCGTGCTGCACGCTACTTTTCGTGCTGCGCAACCCGAGTGCTGCAAAAGTTGCAACTGGAGGTTGCGAGTCTGTTCACACACAAGGCGCTACTTTTGCAGCCGCAGTCATGCTGTAGGTTTCCATCTCCGTCTTGACTTCTCAATGTACATTTTGTGGTTATGTTCGCATTATTAAGAAACTCATGCGAAAGCTTCCTTATCTATTATTTGCTTTTCTGTCGTATCTAGTATTCAGAAATTGACATTATTTTTACTATAAAGCTTTTAAAAACGCCTATATACTTAAATGATAACCAACAGCATATTCACGTAATCAATGTTGGCAACCCTCCTGTTTGGAACTACGCTACGGAAAATTTAAAAAATGAATTATATCGTCAGCAATTATGCTCAGACTGTGTTGTGTATTTAATAACTGTTACAAATAATTTATTTGCATCACATTTAACATTAAAATATATCCAAACAATAAAAGTATCATTGGCACATTTGGGTGGTAACACTGGTTGCAACCCTAGCAAAAGTTTCAACAAAACCGATATCAAAAATGCTGCGGCTGCAACCCTGAGAACCCTGTTCACACGTCGCTACTTTTAAGCTGCGCGCAGCATGGAAAAGTAGCGGGCAGCAGGTTCGGCAGCCGCTACTTTTCGGGTTGCATCGTTGTTCACACGTCGCAGTACAAGAGTTGCGCAGATTTTTGTACTGCATCGCTGCAAAGGTAGCGACGTGTGACCGTACCTTAACAGGGCATGTAATTTTAACAGCTGATGTAAATTGTCAGAGTATGCATGAAAAAATTAATTTAATTTCTGTAAAAAACATCTAACTTTTGGATGCTTAGTTCCTAAAGGATGTGTCATCGAGCATACTTTCCTTAACAAAAAATGATCCTCTCTGTGTGACCTATCGTTCCTCAAAGTTTGTTGGTGAGGTTCTGTTACACCCTGTATAACACGTCACTCAGTTTCAATAATGAAACTACAAGAGTGTTGATTTGAATGCTTTATGTTTGTTTCGGTTTACCAATGGAGAATATAGATGTATGAAAAGAGAAGTACCTTATTTGCTTGCATGTAAAACACACTTTTTTTTCTTGAAAATGGGTCTGAAAAACAGGGTGTGTCTATATGCTGATACTGAGTTCACGAATGGGCCAAAACTTCACTGGGTGCTGTGAAAACTGAGACAGTAACTAAATAATTTTAAAAGTGTGGCATTAATAATCCACTGGGTAGTACAGAGAATAATTTGTTGATTTAGAACATTACAGTAAGTACCCTTCATTAATTATCTCTCTTATCATAGACCTATACTCTCCATTTGTAAACCAAAACAAAAATAAAATACTTAACATTTCATTCTGAAACTTGATGACGTATTATAAAACTAGGCTAGTGTATCCCTGATACAGCACAGAATTTTTTTTCTTCAGTCTTGGTGTTTCGTTCTGTACACTTCCACCTACTTTATGTTCCATTCTCTGCATGTTTTCAATTTTACTGTTTAGTTCCTTTTTCAACACAATTCTGGTTTTGGGATCTTTTATTTTTTTTTCTCACAATAACTATGTCGACCTCCGTTCTGTCAGTCATATGGATTTAGCCACTCAGTTTTTTTCACTTGAAGACACATTGTGAACTTCTTGTACTAGTTTTTTTTTTTTCCATTATGAATAGAAAAAGTGCAGTTCAAATGTCCTCTGAATGATATTCACCATTGCCTTCTCTTAATTTAAAAATGAAACAATTAGACAACAGTGCATCTGTTACTTTGGAAACAAGGAAATGCTTTCTGCCCATTGATTATACAGGTGACAGAAGTACAAGGTGGATCCCTCGAACTTTCCTGATTTCCATTGCTTCTTAAAAAAAACACGAGGATTTTTTTTTATCAGAAAGAACAACTCAAATATTTTCATTGAAAAAATCAGTAAATTTCTACATGGGCTCTGTTGGTGGCATGAACAATATCCAAACGATATTCAGTTTTTGACAAGGTTTGCTCCAGTCCCAGAAGTAAAAATCTAAAGGAGTTATGTCGGTGCAGGTTAAGAGCAAAGGCATTTCTAATCCCTTCTACTTGCTCTTTAGATACGCGCCGACTCCTCCATGCTGCTTTTGCAAACTGTCAGTAGCCAAAAATGTTGCGAGCCATTGTCTGATAGACTTCAGATCAGGTGGATCCTTCTGGAACTCATGTCTAATTTGTCTTTGAACAGTGATTACAGACTTGCTTTTCGCAAACCATACAACTGCCTGCACTTTCTCTTTCATTAACACCATGTTGTGAATTAAATTACACCAGCGCCCCCAGTGATGATTCAGAATTCAGAAAGTTAATACTGAAACTTACTCTCTCCTTCATATTCAGCTGGAACACATTATCTGCAACAGACAAATTTTAAAAGTAAGTTAAAATCAGGGCAGTTCAAGAGGTCCACCCTGTAGTTGCATGATCAGCTTTGCTCACGTATGCTCTGGGATACCCTGTATTTTGTCTTATTTTTTGTTGTTTTGTTCCATTTTCTTCATTTGTATTTTTCTCTGTATTTTTTGTATTATATAAAATAGTTATTACTGGGTATTATTATATATATATTTTTTGTGTTAGAACATTTAAACAAAATTATTCAAATCTATATTTGTAACATATAATTTATCAGTATGACAGCTTATCAGTGAGATGAGAAACAGTTCTTTTTAAAGAAATTAATAGAGAAGAGTGATGATTGCCCTATTACAAAAGTAGCCCTATAAACGTAAAACTATACATTACAGTAATCCCCCTGTATCTGTGAGGTATATGCAAAACCTCAGATAATAGCAAACCCTGTAAATAATTTTTTTTAATAACATACATAACTGTGATACGTAATTTAATTTATGGATTACGAACAATAAGACATAAGGAGAAACAAATAATAATAATATAATAATAATCAAATAAATCTTTTTTACATTATTACGCTTGTGAACATGCACACTTGCCATCTAGATTTTCTATAGTTCTCTTCAGATTAAGAAGCACATATGTTGCCGAGATTAACTTCAGATACAGATTGAGTTCGCAAATAAGGGGAGATTACTGTATATACGTATGGATAAATATAATAGACATGAATAAACACTTAAGTACAAAGATATGATTGATATTAACATTTTTTTAATAAAATGTTTTTCTTATGTTATAAGTATTATATTGTGCAATTTTAATTATTATGTTTATATTATCTTTTTGTTTTAAAGTATATTGATTGCCTACGTGAAGTTTTGTTGATTCCCTGATCTCCCTTAGTTGGCAAACATTTTTTAGTTGACTGTACTGTAGTGTTTTGTTTGTTTATACCTTATACTAAATGTATAATATCTTTGCACAGAAACCAAATATATCATACTTAGGAATGTGATTTTGTGGTGATTATTTTACCTCTATTTTGGTGCTTATTTTATAATGATTTTGGTGAATATTTCATGGAAATATGAAGGTTTGGGTTAATATTTCGTGAAAATATCAGGATACAGCATAGAAAATTATTATGCAACACATGTAGAAATCCAGTGGTTAACTAATTTTGTTACAAATTTCCTGATACATTCACTATTATGAACATTAAATTCCATTAATAAAAAATTTTCTTGAAGAGTAGGCCTACTTCCAATCATTGCTTAACCCTGCATAATTGGGTAAATTCGTGTTGGGTTCATTAGCCGAGCGGTTTAAGGTGCACAAGATATGTTCGACCAGCATATTGTGCCAAAGATCGCAGGTTCGCGTCCCAGACACTGCAGTCAATTGAGCCTGTGGTAAAGGATGGGGAAGGCCCATGTAAAACAATCGGTGTAATGGTACGCAATGAAACTGATGGGGTTTCAGTTGACTGTAGTTGAAATGATTTTTCTCATTAAAAAAAATTATTGTTTTAATCAAGTGCAATGTCCTTATTGTTATATAAAATTAAAGAATATCAACGTATTTTATATATAATATAATATTATATCATGTCATGACCATAATATTAGCTGGCCACTATAATGGACACATGGGTCCTAAAGGTTAATATCAGTTTGCACATATTTACAGAAAGTATTGAAAAGTGCTCTGATCAATTCACAAACCAGGGCAAGTTCAGTCTGATCCCAAGCAGAAAAACTTGCACTGGTTTGCAAATACTTAACGATCCTGCTCTTGAATATAAAGCATGAGAATAAATTCAACATATGAACATGACAAACGAATTCGTCAATCAGATAAAATATCTTTATATGTCGAAAATCCTCTCTCACTACCAATGTTTGAGACAATACCACAGCACTTATTTAACTAACTAGCTAGCTAGTGAGTACAAATTAAATTTATAAAACAAAAATGTTTCTAGCCACTACCGTAAGAGCCAGGCTTGTGTACGGTGTGGTCTTAGTCAATAATATAACATAAAATTTACAAGGACAGTTTACTAAATACAGGAAGTAACTTAATTCAAACCAATAAATACAACACAAGAGCAAGAATAAGGAAGAAAGAGAAAAATACACATTTAATATAAATTGACAATCTGACAGAATTGAATTGAATTGAAAGAGGTGAATTGGGAGGACATATTTAAAAGGTACGCAAACGCGTCCTTGCAAGGGGTTCGGGGCTGCAAGAAACTAAATATGTGAGCTCCAAGCCTGTTGGCCACTAGTCTCACTCCGGGTTACACTGCTCCACTGAAGGAGCTCTAGAGAATTTTGAAGGGGAAAACCGAAAATGGACGTAACCTCTTAGGTACCACATACATGAGGGGATGGAAATGTGACCAAGATGATCACGGGACGGGACGAGGAGGAGATGGCTGGTGTAAATCTGCACATTGAAATGAACTGTGTCATTTCGCAGTGCAGGAGGAGTCGAGAAGACTCTGTCGTCTGTTGTTCGATGACCAGGCAGGTGAAGACCGCCAGGAGAGACGCCGTGAATTCTGAATCTGCAAATTGAAAGTTCCCTGTCCTTTCGCATTGCAACTACATGAGTGACGTTGCACATGCATTTCATAATTTTATAGACTCTGAACTAGGGCATTAAGTTGTTTGTTAGAAAAAAGGGGAACTTATGGGGAAGGGCATATAGGTCCGTGGCCCATTTCTCTTAGGGCTCATCCCGACATTTGTCTTAACACCTTAGGAAAACCACGGAAATACCTTAGGCAGGATGAGTTCTCTCAATATAAGAGACTAGCCAATTTGGCTTTTAGGTAATAGGTCGATTGAGTTATAAATTTATGATAGATAAAATTATTAATTAATTTAGACAGAAGCCAGTGATATTCAATAAAAACATGAATATAGTCGACAGAAATAAAAGGTAAAAAGATACATTTGTTAACATTATATATCATGGTAATTTTACAAATTTCTTTTTTAAAAGCTTGAAGACATATTGAAGCAAAACTGTTGTGTACCACTTGTTATCAGTTTAGAAGCTACAGACACAAACACTTATCTGAAACACTCTCTATATTGAAAACATAAAATAACACAAACCTCTCTGCTGTTGTGTGTCTCCCATGATATCAAGGAGTCAAACCAAGAACCTATTTAGGGTATGAGTGAGTGAATACAGAAAAGAAGAGCAGCTGTGAAAATTCGCACCTTTATAACTTGGAAATCAATGAAAATAGAAACATGGTGTTTTGTTTTGTTGAGAAAATGATCTTTTCAACGCAAAAAGAAAGTGTTAAGAGAATACTTAAAGCTTCTTTCGCAATTAAAGTCCACTTTAACACACAGTCTTCGGCAAACAGAACTTTCCTCACTCTATCCGTGCAAAAGCTACAGATGTACTTGATCTGAAATGCTCTATATAATGAGACTTTTTTTTTTATGGTGGGTACTTGACTCATATGCTGCTACTTGTATAGACCAAATTACCGACAGTCATTGCCCAGGATGCACCATAGAAGGCTGATCTACGTTACACCCACAGTGAGATATGATTATGGAAATTTGTTGGGATGCCACAGGGCAAATCTTAAGCACTTTATTTTTCTTCCTTCTACGATTACCCCTCCCATCTTCTGAAAACGGAATTCTTCACTAAAGCCTCCAAGTAGATGTTAAACAGAGTAGGTGATAAAGAGCTTCCTTCTAGTACAGACCTAGAAACAAAATCTGGGCCACCTGAATTTTCCAAGTTCCAGTTATAATAATAATAATAATAATAATAGTAATGTTTTATTTTTTCTGGCAGAGTTAAGGCCATAAGGCCTTCTCTTCCACTCAACCAGCCTTAATCAATACACTACATATTTAAATTACGAATATTTACACTACACTTAAAAGGTTCTCCAGCAATATTCTTCAGTTAAGTTTTAACGACTAGTAGACTACATATTTATTTAAATTTAGATAAACCTATAAGGTAAAGTAGTAACTTAATTTATGAGCTAATTTAATTCAATCAATTATAATTAATTTGAGATTTGAGATAGCTAGTAAAATGGTGAAAATTAATTTAATATAAGCTTACTAGAACTATGTTACAGGGAGAAAAAAATATATATAAATCTAAAATATATTTCTATAATGAGAATATTAATGTAATTGCCTTTAGAGGTTTTGTAAATCTATTTAGAGAAATTAATGATAATAATAAGAATGGACAGATGTTAGTTTCATTATATGTAATAAATATTAATCAGCAATTAATTTGTTAAGTAAGAATTTATGTAATTTTGACCTAAATGAAGTTATTGTCCAACAACCCCTTATATCACTCGGTAGCAAGTTCCAATTTCTAGCAACTGAAACTGTATAAGATGAAGAATATAAAGATGTCTTGTGGTAGGGTATAATGAGTAAATTGTTATGATGAGATTTTGTACTTAGCTGATATGCGGATAAATTTTGAAAACGAGAAGCCAAATAGATTGGGGTAGCGGAGCGCAGAATTTGAAATAAGAGAACAAGAGAATGCAGGGCTCGTCGATCGCTTAGCCTTAGCCAAGACAGAGTTTGGAAAGACGGGGAAACATGATCATACTTACGAATATTGCAAATATAACGGACGCATGCATTATGAACACGTTGTAGCCTGCTGCTCAAATCTGCATTCAGGTTACGTAATATATTATCGCAGTAGTCGAAGTGTGGCACGACGAGTGTTTGTACAAGGATTAATTTTAATTTATCAGGAAGAAAGTGCTTTAGTCGCTTTAATGAGTGAATAATAGAAAATATTTTTAACATACGCATGCTTAGTAATTTAGTGCATGTTCAGTAAGCACTGATTATGTTATAACTGGAACTTGGAAAAGTGGCCCAAATTTTGTTTCTGGGTCTGTACTCCTCTTCCTCTGGCATATCTTCTCCTATTCTGACTTTGATTCGTTTCCTGTAAACATTACTGATTAGCCTCTTCTAATCCGCACCAATTTTCTTAATACTCATACCTTCTCTATGTTTCTTCTGCTTTTATCTGTATATATCTTTTGATACGAGTCCTGTTTGTATATAAATTTTTAGATGAGGCTAGTCTCATTACTATTTTCAGGTGTGGATTCTAATTTAGCAGCTTTCTCTTGAAAATTTGTTTCAAATTTTATTCTTCCCTCTTCATTCTTCAGTTTTTCCATACCCAGTGTCAGTATTATATAATAATAATCCATGGCGCTACAGCCCGTGAAGGGCCTAGACCGACCAGCCTGCTGCTGGCCTCACGCCCACATGCCGAAGCAGAGGTGGACGATCATCCAACCAGAATGGAGGTGTCGTGTGGTTAGCACGATGATCCCCCCAGCCATTATAGCTGGTATTCACAACCGGATTTCGCTACCTATCGTAGCTCCCCAAGTGCATCACGATGCTGGGTGGGCACCGGTCCCATACACTGGCCGAAATTTCATGAGAAAATTTCTTCCCCCGTGATGACTTGAACCAGCACGCATTCCGTAACGCGAGTCCTAGGCAGGATGCGTTAGACCGCGACACCACGGCGCGGGACGTCAGTATTATATACTGCTATAAAATCTAAGAACTAACAATTTCCATTTTCAACATATTCACATATTATTTTCCACATAAAGAAAACGTTATTTTTTTTAGCCCCAGTCTTTTTATAATACATATGACTAGGCCTGAGAAATATGTCGTTATACTACCAGTTCACTTCATGTACCTCTGACTTCGAGTATGTTTCAGAGTTGGGGTGAGTTAACGCAATGTCTTTTATTTGTTTGAACTCATGCTTATCATCACGGTAAGTTAGTCCTCAGCATTTGGGTGGTTGAAAGGCTCCCGTTTGACTTCGAAACACAACTATCTGCTAAAGAAAAATTTAAATATATCATTTTCCTTATTAAAGCAAAATTGCACGATTTTACTTTCTGTCTGTAAAAAGTACACCTAATATAACATTGATAAGTATCAGCCTTTTTATTTCAGTATGTTAATATGATAGTGTAGTACATTTTTGTTTTACATAATTTTTCATTTCATATATTGTTGTAGTGAATAACAAATCACATTTTCAAATTTTCAAAGAAGAATGATTGCCTGTTGCTAGAAAACATAGCCTTATATCTAGAGAAACTTCATTTCATTTCTGCAGAAACAATGGGTGCATATTTTACAGAAGCATTATCTATCTATCTCAAAATCTGTGTCATTGGTACAAATTATCTCATTTGAAATTTTACATAGAGCTAAATATCTATAATTTTTATCTAGTAATTTTTTCATCTTGTCTACTACATTTTTTCCCCATTTCGTCTTTCACACTATTCAGTTTCGTCACAATACCATTGACTACCATAATTTGATCTCTCAACCTTGCACCTGACTTCTCCAAAACTTCAATAGAAGCACATAGAAATCCAAAATTTTATGTTATATATTTAAAATAAGTTTCAATCCTTGCGTTACATAGTAAATCCTGCAAAATCCGTATTGAAGCTGCATCACTAGTATCGAATGACTGAATCACTTTTTTGATGCTGGAAAAGTATTGACAGTAATACTTGCATGCATCCAGCCGTGATCCCCATCTCGTTAGAATCTGTGATAGAGGGAGGGAAACTCCAGGGCATTGATTTTCGAATGCTGTCACACGTGAAGGTGATTTTACAAACACTTTCTTGACATTTGCAATTAATTTGTCGACCTCTGGAAAATTAATTCTCACCTCTTCAGGAATTCTGTGGCAGGCATGTTACATGAATTGTAAGAGCCTTTCAGAAACTTCCCTGCCTTAATCATATGTGGCGGAACATCAGAAAGGGAACGGAGTCACTTTCGAAGGCCATAGCAACTTTAGAGCACTTTCAAACACTGAACTAATGCTGGTATATTTCATAACATCCACAGGTTCACATTTGAGAAGGTAAGGCTTTGTGGGGTCCCTAGAATTATATTCACTACATGTCATCCGATGGAGTCTGTTGTTTCGTCCATTGATACCCATATAGTGCTGTCTTTTAGTTTGTTCTGGATATCACTAATACATATATCATAATTTTTCACGTAATTCTTTCTCAAAGTTTTATCATGCGGAATTTACTTTTGGGGATACTTTTTCAAAAATGCACGCAGCTATTTTTTTTTTGTTCCTGAGTTTATACAGAGGTATGTCTGCCGCAATGGATGCATCACGCAGTTTTAGATTAAATTGTTGACGTTTGTTCAACTTATCCTGCTGCATCTCATTCAAGTTATCCTGCTGTACGTCTTGTTTGTGGTTAAACAATTGCCAATGCCTTTCTTATGCATCTTGGTATTCACGTGCTGAGTTATGCTAAATGTTTTTTGTGTTGGAACTGTAACTTTGCAAAGATTGCAAAATTGATTTTCTTCTATAATGCTAAACACGTTTGGACTGTACCTGGAGATTAAATTGCGTAATTTTGTTGAAGTAAATTTCGTCCTCGGCATCTTGCTATTCTTCTTTACAAGATGTTGAATGTTGTCTGTTATGAATAGCAGTATTCGGTCGTAATGTAACCCATCAACTATAAAGTTCACTGCTGAATGAAACACAATGAAATCCCCCCATGTAATAATTACGTACCGGTATCTAACGTCAGAGGCGCATGAAGTGCAATGTAACGGCAAACAATTCTTAGCCCTACATACGACACAGCTCTACATTGACACAGTTACCTATTTTATGCAAGAATTAATGAATAGAATTCCAGGCCACTCTATATGAAAAACAGGTATTTCGGGATCATCAAATACAGTATTTGGGATAATCCACGTCTTCATCTAGAAATGCTTGTTATTTATAGACATAGTTTGATGTAATTTTTATTTGGTACTTTGTTACTTTCATTTGTTGTTGCTAACTGTCCGAAGACAGGACTGAACCTCACAAGTAATACCAACAAGGAACCACTTATCAGGCAACTAAACCAGGAGATAATGGGGTAGGGTGGCTATTTTCCCCCTTCATTGCATACATTGCTGACTAGCTACATGTTACACTACTCAGACTTCAGATGTATACAAACAATTGAGGACCGTTTTTTGCAAAACTTGCTAACTGAAAAAAAAAAAAAACTAAATTTTACAGGAGAGACAAAACACTATAGTAAGCAAGTTTTGCTGTATCTCTCACTTATAGGAGAAAGTAAGTTTTGAAAAAACGATCACACTTTGACACACAATGAAGAGAAATAACCCAATTTTACTAAGACGCTGTGAACATCACGTAGAGGCCTGCCTTGTGTTAACGAATCCATAAAAATCTCAATTTTGCAAATAGCAAGTTTTGCAAAAACGGTCCTCAAATGTTCTTCCTCTGACACACATTGTCAAGTGAGATGTAAGGCCTGATAATAGATGTACATATCAGCCAGAACCTCACTCAGAGGAGAACTTTAAGATTCTAAAATTATTGGTGGAGAGCACGTAATTATGACGAAATCTTTATAAAACTGTAGCGCGCTGTTCCACACGAAACAGTTTCTTGTAACTTTTATTTTGCAACAATTAATACCGGTTATCTCGCATTCATCATGCAGTTCATTTAACTTTTTTAGTTCCTTTTAAGCTGTGTAATTTTACTTGTGGAATAACGTTTCTAATTAATAATTTCACTGCTTAAAATACTGGAGTCAATTAAGCAATGTAAAAGTCTACCAGGTTTTCGGTTGTCGGCCGACAGGGATAATCTTTTCTTAAGGAATTCAAATCTGCCAAATTTTTGATTTGGCAACGCTGCCAAGTACTCTCTACTGATAGATCTTGGCGTGACAATGTAGGGGTCTGTGGAGGGCGATAAAAACACGCGTGTAGAGGAAGCAGTGTAGCCAATTCAACGGTTTTCCCCGCGAGATTTAGCGTTTTTCAGTGTTAGTTTAGCGGGTAAAATTTATGAAATTTATATTGCTGATACAGGAATTTAGCGGGTGTATTTTTTTAGCACTTATAGCGGCAAAATAATCCTGTTTTACATTGACAACAACGGCAAAATAATCTTGTTTTACATTGACAGTTGAGCGGTTTCTGCACTATTTTTATAGCGGGTTTTTAAGAATGGAGTTGGTGACACTGAGGGGAAGTCATAGGGTTATGTGAAACCATGACTGACACACGTGTTATACGTTTTTGCGTATTAGGCCCAGTAATTCACCTGTTTACACACAATGACAGAAATAGGATAAACTCCAGAACATGGATTGCACCCTTTCCCTCTTACTTCAAAATTGCAACCTTGTGCACACAAAATAAATTATTGGCACTGAAAAGTGCCTTTTCGTAAATATAATGATGCGCATTCGACAAACGCAGATAAATCTGCTCTTTTTAGTATTTTAAGACATAATTTGGCAGGTGCAATCCATGTTCTAAAATTTTCCCTCTTATTTACATGAATTCTTTTATGCTGAAATACGATATTCATTTTCATTCGTTGATAACCCCAGTTGAAAACATCACGTGCTTGTACTCAAAGAGGGATTATTTTGGCTTGCTTTGATTACGTTTATTTACTTATTAAGATTTTAATGTGAACTTTTTGCGAATGTTGCAGATGTTGATATCGGTAATTCAGGATATAGATATATTTTCACAAGTGTTTAATGAATTCGTTAGAATGATTTATCTGTTCGCGTCTTGTGATTGTTGAAACAGCTGGCTTGCAGAGTAGTAAGTTAGTAACGGAAAGGTTGCTGTATGTGCGTAATTGAATGAGGGCGATAGGCTGTTCTAATTCTTGGATAGAGAATAGAAAGAGGTGCACAAATTGGAAATGGGAATGATTTACGAAAGTGTTAGGCCTAATTAATTAGTTCGAAATGAGAAGATATAATGCTATTGTCAGTTGCTTGCATTGAAAATCAACTATTTTCAAAATATGTACCAGTACTCTACTTAAAAAAAAGACATTGAAAACGGATAAGTTGTTTAGTTATCTTAAAATAATAAGATTAATATTAAACAAATAACTTTTAGATAACAATATGTTCTACTTCATATATTTATAGTATTATTTCATTTATAGTAAATAAACTTACGCACACAGAATACTTAATAGATTTTAAAGAAGGAAGAGTTCGTCCAAAGGGCTGGATACGAGAAGAGTACGTAACACGTACATTGCATTACCGCGTGAAAACCTATACTTAAGCATTGACCCAAATAATTAGTACAACCGCGATCACCAGTAATGGAGATCAAAATTTGGCCGATTTGAGATACCAAAACTTAAGCGTCATGACTCCAAGGACCGAAGGTCCACAGCAAAGGGGATGAAGATATAATTGTCTAAAAGATGTGCATATTTATTGACTTTTTTCTTCATGGCTAATTCAGCAGCAGGAGGTATTCAGCAAGTGAGTTGGAGCTAGAGTGTCAACGCAAGTGCAGTCCCAAATTAAAGATTTTCCTCTAGACCATGGAATTAAGGTGAGACCATCGGGTCGTTTACCATCCGCGCGACTAATACAGACGTGGACAAATTATTAGCAAAATTGAAGATTTTTATTATATATTTTTACAAAATATGATTCTTCAATTTAGACTACAGTTGACATTTTTGTGTATTTTCAAATAATTAGCCAAATTGGAGATTTGTATTGTATATTTTTCAAAATTTAACTCTCTAATTTGGACTACATTTGATATTTTTGCATATTTACAAATTATTAGCAAAACTGAAGGTTTTTATTGTATATTTTTACAAAATTCGATTCTTCAATTTGGACTACAGTTGACATTTTGGATATTTCCAAATTATTAGCAAAACTGAAGATTTTTGTTTTATATTTTTACAAAATTTGGCTCGTCAATCCAGTTGACATTTTTGCTAATTTATAAATTATTAGCTAAATTGAAGATTTTTATTATATATTTTTACAAAACTTGACTCTTCAATTTAAACTACAGTTGACATTTTTGCATATTTCTGTCTACTGTAATGATGGAAATATGCAAAATTGTCAACTGTAGTCTAAATTGAAAAGTCAAATTTTGTAAACAGAATTATCATAAAAATCGTCAATTTTGTTAATAATTTGTCCACGTCTGTACCTGGTGGTTCCAAAAGAGGTCAGAGATCTTTTAATGATATCATTGAGTGATGTATGTCTGGGAATGCGACCCTTGCTCCTCGCACAGCTGAGTGCATGATGGCTGTAAATATCAGCAATTCCTCCGCAAATACATTGGCGTGGCTGGCAGAATTTACAACCAAGACGTAAAGCCATTGCGATTTTAAAGGATGTACTATCTATTAGAGTTCCGATGTGAGGAGAATTGTTTAGTTGAATTTACTGTTTAGCGTGAAAAAAATAAACGAAGTTAGAAAGTGTGATTCCAAATTGCGTGACGGATTGCTATGATGGATAGAGAAGACTTCCGTTATTTGCTGTCTCAGGATGATAGGTATGTTCTATTAAGGAAATTCTCCAGAAAACCTACATTAAAGAAGGCATAATTTTTCCTTTGCTTCACTGTGTATGAAATGATAAACACTCGATTTTAGTTTACAGCCACAAATACTTTAAACATAAAAATCGTTTGATACTTGCCTGTAGGCCAGTATTCTAATAGGTTCACTGTCGTAGGCACCCTCCCCACTTATTACTAATTGCCAACATAACATGCGAGAGGTTCAGGAGGAATTACTAGAGAAATGGTCCATTTGTCTAGTATTGGATTGTGGACCTCTCGAGTATTATAATTAATAACAAGTGTCGGGGTGGGGGAAATTGTGCCTTCAGTGTTGCATTTTTGGAGAATTTATTATATATTTTTTTCCTAGAAGTTCATTTTACATTTATGGTTTCATGGTTTACTGGAGATTCTTAATATTTTTCCATGGTACCATGAGTGACGTCAGAGTAAACCTTTCCTGTCAAAACTTTAGTATTTTTCTTTCTTGCATCTCTAACATAGACTTTTGCATCAAAATATGCAAATATGCGTGGTGGTGTATGTCTCTGCAATTTTTCTTCATTCTCTGTATAAACACATTCAACACACACACGTTCCAAGCACAGTTTCTTCTTTGCAATTTTTCTTCATTCTCTGTATAAACACATTTAACACATACACATTCCAAGCACAGTTTCTTCTTCACAGTTGACTAACAAATGATTCATACACTTGTTTTTGATTTAGTATTACTTCAATTTTGAAGTGGGAATTATACTTCTAGTAATAAATTGTAGAATGTATAAAGATAATAACTCTTGAAATGAACACAGAATATTCTGGAACATTTTATGTACACTGTTTGTCCAAAAGGTTATGTCGCAGAGTCATTGAAATGGAGGAAATCACGTGACAGTTAACAGAACCCTTTTCTTTAAATTATTTAAAATAGTTTTATAATATTATGTAGACATCTAATTCCATACAGCAAATATTTTCAGAGAAAAGTCTAACAGTTCAGCCACTAACTAACTTTTACAGAGGGGCCAGCAAAAAGAGGTGTGGAAAACTGAAACGCAACATAACCATTTGAATGATCGGTATACGAGTTTCGCCCAGAAAATAATCCCTATTTGTGCACAGCACTCACACAGAACAATTGACACAAATTCAGGATTGCATAACTGAAATCACCCATTGGCTTTGTTCCTCACGAGCTTTAAGTCAGTGACATAGAGTTTTTCCAAGCATATTACTGTTGTTATTGTTTTTGTCATTATTAAATTTAGAGCTCGCAATGTTCGTCTATTGTAGGCTATCCACCTATCCATTAACTAATAACTTCACAAGAAATTAAGTTAAAAAGTATAAGCAAAAAAGAAATTTGGGGAATTGAACTTGGGATTTTGTTTTTATAAGGCAAAACTTTTAATTGTTCACATAAATGGCATCACTAAAGTATGCTAAGTAAAGGATATTTGCAATGTTACCATGTTCTCAATTTTAATTGATATTTCTGAATAAAAAATATGCAAGATTGGAAATTCGTGTAAATGAAAAAGTGTCATAATTTTTACCAAAGAATCACATGGTGTGTCGATTTTTCTTCACATAAGTTAGTAGTTAATATTCAGGGTCATAGTAAGTTTTAGGGTGCTGTGTCTGTGGTTGAAGTGCTAGTTCACTGGTCTTCCATCCAGGCAGATCGGGTTCGATTCTCGGCCAGGTCATGAAGAAGTAATCCTCTCCTGAATTTTCACGACTAAAATTTAGGCTGGAACTGCTAAAGACCACTCTGTTCTATCCATTCACTGATCTTCTCTTAGTTATCTGTTTTTGCTAGTTTCTATAATTGCATTCATCTATGTCGCTCTAGATCTTCTTGACGGAATCCAATCAAATGCAGTTTTAGGCAATCTCTTCTCACTCATTCGCCTTAAATATTAATATCTTATTAGTTTTTGTTGTCATATCTTCCAAAATATAATTTTTAACCTGCCTTTTTTCTCTGACAATAGTATTCCAAACCCTATCTTTTCGTTATATTCGAGCTGATTGTCGCCAATAGTCCATTTCCATTGCCAATAGTTTGTGTAAACACTGATTAATTTCCAAATTTCTTATCCACTTAAAGCTGCATTTTTTACTATACAGTTGTAGATTCTAATTTTTGTCTTTTTTTAATCTGTTTATCCCATAGGACCCCATTGAGATGTAATATAGCAGTTTTTCCCTTCTTTATGCATTTTCTAAGTTCTGTATAATTTCTTTCATAATTAGTAATTGTAACACCAAAATACAGTAATTATATTCTTCATAGGCTTTGATAACTTCCTTATCTTTATAATTAGATCTTGATTCTTTCCATCTGTAACAATATACTTGACTTTTGAAGTATCTTATAATGATTTTTTTTTCTTTTATTTTTTTTCAGACAAAAAGAGAAGTTGAAATCGCAAAATGAATCTGAAAAACCTGAAGGTTATGGTAGACAATTGGTGAAAGAGATGCTTCAAGGTGATTTTTCCGAAGATTTGATCGGGAGTGCCACTGATAATGAAAGAGAGACCATGGACTCAAGGCTATCTCCTTTGAAAAGAATCAGAAATATTTCAGAGAAGAGACCTGCACCAAACGAGGATGAAAATTCTAAAACCAAGCACAAAGTAATGAAGACCTCAGATGATAGTGTGATTTCAGATGAAGTATTAATAATTGACGACACTGAATCAGATGAAGTAACGATAATTGACGACACTGAATCAGCTCTTCCTTCTCAAAAGGAGAGTCAACCCCAATGGCTTTCAAGTATTAAGGAACCACATCTGAAGAGGGTGCGAGAGAGAGATAAAGAAACAGGATTAAGAATTCGAAAGAGAAGTAATTCAAATTTAAATAAAGATCAAAAGACTGGTAGTGCAACTTCAAAATCTAATGATAAAAGTACTGAGAATGAGTATGAATTGTCTTCATCAGTAAGAAAAGATACGTCCAAATGCAATATGCGACCAAAGAAACGTAGCATATCCACACCATCTTTACCATTAAAAGAAAGATCTACCTCTGTGGGAAACCAGAATGTTAGTGAAAGAGAGAAATCTGTCTTAACAGCATCACCACCATTACCTAAGAAATTACGTACTGCTACTTCACTACCTACTGGGAATATCAGAGAAAGGAACAACTCTGTTTCTGCATTAGGAGTAAGCAGGAACCAAGATAATGCATCAGTAGCAGCTGCTAAACAGGGGAGAGACCAAGATTTCGTATCAGTAATAGCTGAAAAGCAGGTCAGAAATCAAGATTTTGCATCAGTAGTAACTGAAAAGCAGAGTAAAAACCAAGATTGTGCATCAGTGGTAGCTGACAAGCAAGTCAGAAATAATGATTGTGCATCTGCAGTAGCTGAAAAGCAGAGCAAAAACCAAGATTGTGCATCAGTAGTAGCTGAAAAGCAGGTCAGAAATCGAGATTGTGCATCTGTAGTAGCTGACAAGCAGGTCAGAAATAAAGATTGTGCATCTGTAGTAGCTGAAAAGCAGAGCAAAAACCAAGATTGTGTATCAGTAGTAGCTGACAAGCAGGTCAGAAATAAAGATTGTGCATCTGTAGTGGCTGAAAAGCAGAGCAAAAACCAAGATTGTGCATCAGTAGTAGCTGAAAAGCAGAATGAACAACTTACTAAGTCAAGTAGTGGCACTAACAAACAACAGACGTCAATTAAATCTCCAAAAAAAGTACAACGTAGCATTTCTCTTCCACAACTGCCAGAGAGTGCATCTTCTCCACAGAAGGCATCTCGAAGTACAACACTACCTCTCTCTCCACCTGGAACTCTCATTACTATAACCAACAGTAGGGACTTCATTAAAGTAATGAAAGATATAGAGAGAGAGGTGATAAGAAAACACTGCATGCCAGAGAGTTCCCTCAGTGTTACACAAGAAGAGGATAATGTTGAAAGAAGAGATATTTTTTCACAGAAACTAAATATGTTTAATGTAAACAGTAAGAAGAAGCAGCTAGTTACAAATCTTCACTCTAATGATGCACCATCATGCAGTAGTAGACTTCCTCATTTTGATGATACTATAGATCATGCAATAAGAAACTTATCAGAAACTCGAATTGTAAGAGAACAAATGACAGACAGCTCCAAGTCAGTAGTGTTGAATGCCTTGAATGCTGGTTCTCATGATGGAGCAACTGTTTCTCTTGTTACAAAACAAAATAAAGCTTGTGAGACAGAGCAGGGCATGAATAATTTCCCAAGCCGTACAAAGGATGATAGCCCTTATAAAATACTACCTAGAGAAATGTTAAGAAGGGAAGAAAATGATATGCAGGATGATGTTCCAACTTCAGAATCCAGAAATCAACAAGGGAATCAATCCATCTTGAGAAATCACTGTGAGAATGAAATGGTCTCAAGAAACCAGCATAACAGTCAACCAGTTTTAGAGATCCAGCAAGAAAACCAATCAAATTCAAGGAAGCAGCAAGAGAAGAAACCAATCTCAACAAACCAACAAGAAAATCAACCTGGCTTCGTGCAGGTTGAAAGTCAAAATGTTCCACTTGAAAATAACTGTCAGAATTTACCATATTCTGATTGGTCAACATATAACAGTCATCCAACACACACACATCTTGCGCCCATTGCCCGTGTTGCACCAGTTTGCAGGCAGGCAGATAATCCAACAACCAGTGTAAATGAAGAAGGTGATGAAAGTGTGTCTTGCATTAGGAGTGAACATACATCACTGACAGTTTTGAAAAAGGAATTGAATACGGTTGAGCAAGAGAGTAATGATAAAGTGTGTGAGACGTTTCTTAGTCTTGAAGAAGGTTCTGAACATCAAGGCTCACAACATTCTTCAGCAGGCCATAGAGAGAAATCCTCTGATGAAATTACTGAAACTTACTCAGATTTTGAAGTATGTGTTAGAAATAAAGGAACACAGCACTTCACTAGCACTCAGTCCAGCGGCAGTGGAAACGGAGGGCCTGTTGGGGTTCATGAATTTCAGACCTTTGCATTGTCTCAAGCAAAGTCTGAAACACAAAAACTGTCGAGCAGTGTTGAAAATGAAGAGTCAGATGCAGAGTTTGAATCTGCTATTCCACATGTAGTTTCAGTTAGTGCACTGTCTGCAGCGTGTTCAGGACAAGCACTACAAAGCGAATGTGGGGGTGGAAGTGATCAAATGAGTGCATTGTCTCAAGCATGTCCTAGAGAACTGTCAAGTAAACTATCAGGTGAAGAGTTTGAATCTGCTAATCCACATGTAGTTTCAGGTGATAAAGCTAGTGCACTGTCATGTTCTGGACAAGCGCTACAAAGCGAATGTGGGGGTAGAAGTGATCAAACAAGTGCGTTATCTCAAGCATGTCCTAGAGAACTGCCAAGTAAACTATCAGGTGAAGAGTTTGAATCTGCATATAAGTTGAGGCCATTGCTTGAGCAACCTGAAAAACAAGCTCAGTCAAGCAACTGCGAAGCTGTGAAAGAAGTGTCAGTTAGAGAGACTGAATCTGCTGATGTACCTGAAATAGTAAATAGTGATAAGTTGAAGTCATTATCCCATGACAATCCTGAAAGAGAAAGTCTATCACTTAAGTGTGAGGTCGAAAGTGAACTGTCATCGGGAGAGTATGAATCTGTTGGAAGTCCAAGTGATAACTTTTGGTCATTGCCTCATACATGCCCTGAACAGCAAGCACTGACAAGCGAGTGTGGATCTAAAAGTGACGTATCATTTGAAAAATTGAAATCCACTGAACTTCTATGTGATAAATTGAAGTCATTGCCTCATAAACCATCTGAAGAACAATCAGGGTCAAGCAAACCTAGAACTGAAGTTAAATTGTCAGATGGAGAATGTGGATCTTCTGGCCTTCCTGTAGTTCCACGTGAAGAGCAGAGTATATTGCTTCATGAACATCCTGAAGAAAAAACAGTGTCAAGTGAAGTATCAACTGAAGAGTTTTATTCTCCTGATTTAACTGGAACTTGTAGTGGTAAGTTGAAATCATTATCTAATGATCGTCTTGAAGAACTGTCAAGCCACTCTGAAGCTGAAAATGAAGGATTTGAATCTGCTGACCTACCTGGGATTCCAAGTGATGACTTGAGGCCATTGCTTCGAGAATGCCCTGTAGAACGAACATTATCAAGGAAATGTGACGTTGAAAAGGGAGTGTCAGTTGGAATGCTTGATTCTGTAGCTGTGCCTGGAACTTCAAGTGACACATCGAGGACTTTGCCTCTAGAATGTGCTGAAGAGCAAGCACAGTCTAGCAATCACGAAGTTGAAAGTGGATTTTCATTTGCAGAGAGCGAAATACCTGAAGTTTTAAGTTCTTCATTTGAAACAGTTCGTGAACTTGAAACTGAAGAAGAACCAGAAACAGACAATCAGACATTTGCTTCAGGTTAGTCAGATCTTTGTAGTATTTAGTATAAAAATGGGGTTAAGTTGGACATAAGTTTTCGAGAATATATTATCCTGTCTTATAAACTTACTTCTTAATACGTGTGTCTGGTTATAAGCTGTTTACACGATGTCCACTGTAAATTAAATATGTTTTATAATAGTACATTATGCAACGAGCCTATAATGATAGTAATTAAGACGCGAGGATGTTTATGAAATGAGCACAAGCGAGTTTCATAATTTTCATACTAGCGTCTTTATTACCATTATAGGCAAGTTTCATACTACTTTTTATGCTCGACCATATTTCTAACTTGAAATTATTCGCAAGTATTCATGTTATTCTTATGTGACTGGGGAGTGAACTGACCTTGTGCAATCTCGTAAATTGTGAGATGTGCGCAGATGCGAAAGTATTGATTTTTTCCGGTCAACGAATGTCGACGACCTTGATATAATCTAGAGAGTTAAACTTGATATAACCTTGAAATTGAATTCGACATTGAAAAACGAGATGACAAATTGAATTTATTTGAATATTATTTACAATTAACGCTAATTATTATAGTAACAGAACATAACCTTCTGCGACAGTATTGGATTTCCAGCCTGTGTGACGTTTTGATAGTTGTCTTTCGATTGCATATCCGAGAATAATCGAAAACCAGAACTTTAATGAATAGGTATACTTTAATGACATGCATTAAAGGACTGCTACCAGGTGTATAATTGCTACATTTCGGCATGGTCGAGCATAAAAAATAATATTTAAGTGCATGTACAAAAATAGTGCAGAGGCAAATTTCTAGAGCAGCATTACTAAAACTTTTTGAAAGAGAGCATTATGTTTAAATAATTTTTCAAATTCTACTGGTATAATACAGTTTCTTTAATCAGTCCTTAAAAGCTCTCATATATATTTTGTTTTAAAATTATCGTTAGAAATACATTTTAGCAGTGATCTGTGCAGCTTCAAAGTATATAAATCACATGCAATGTATGAAGAACCAAGTCACACTATATAATTAACAAAACTATATTTTATACTTGATCATGATGTTCGATTTTACTTTTGATCTTAAAGGTTCGTTCCAACAAGTGGTTCATGGATCAGTTAATGTACAGTTCCTGTACCATCTTATGCACATGCTCTAGTTGAGACGAGAGGCTATGGGATTGAAACTGGACTGGACGCTGTTGGAACACTTTTACGGATCATTATGTACTAAATCCAGAGATGCTATAACTGTGATCATCTTTGCTAAGAATGGGATTCTTAATTATTATCGTTTCGCAGCTAATTATAATTACAGAAAATAGAATTTCGATAATTTTCTATAAAAAGATGACAAAAAAAATTTGGAAGACAAGAATTCTGCTAATTCAATGTCGTGTACTGGGGGACTCTCATCCAAAAATAGTTATTTTTTTAATTACTAATTTATGTACGTTATTTATTATACTTCAAATCGAAGTTGCATGTTGAAATTGTAATTAACTATTTCAGTACTCAAATAATTTTCATTCTCTTTCTTTTTGGCGAAAATTTAAATTAAATCTCTAGTTTTATTATTCGTCTACACCAGCGTTGTCAGACACAGTCTAAACTGAGTGGAGTGCTCCACTATAACTCGTTGCGTGCTTCGGTGCTTCCACAGACATAAGCAAGTTCACTCTCCGACTGCACATCTGTAGCTCCACAACCGGTTTTGGAGCTTACAACTCTGACACTACTGGTCTACACTATCACATTTCATCTTAATCTCACTGATGTGAACAGTCGATCATGTTTTTCTTCAGTATCCAGGAGATGTTGATGAGCTTATGCGCATGTGCATCTTGTGTACTCATCAGTACATGCCTCAATCCGCTAATACTTCTAACCGTTCTGGACCTGTGTCAAAAGTTTGTTGGAACGCCCAACTACAGTACATGTTTCCGGTTCAGAACTGATTTGAAGTGTGTTGGAACGCTTTTTCTGTACTGCACATGCTCACGATAGTTACAGACGGTTCCTGACTGTTGTTGAAATGAACCTTTAATATAATTTTCTAAGAATTTAATTGACATACTATTTGTTATATAAAGAAAGCACATTTAGAGACATGGTGCAATGTATAATTCTGTTTTGTTTATAGCGAGCCTTAAAAGCTGTCACTGTTATGTTGTTGAACAAGGGCGCTCGCAGGATCCAATCTCAGTGGTAGCAAGATGGCTAGAAAATTATAGGAAATGGATGGGCGAGGAGAGAGAAAATTGAACATGAAAAATAGCCAGTTCTGAAATCTAAATTACCTTATGCACGCATTCATAGTTCAGAGCACTCGTTTTTGTTGAATTGTTTACCAAGGGTTTGAGAAAACATGTATCGTGCATGTAGAGAAAAAAAAACGCATAAAAAATAATCTCACAAGCAAACGTTCTGATGGGGGCAGATAAAAAGGTTAAATATTTTTCTTCCACCATGTTTAATAATGTCAAAAGAAGTGCATATACAAATTTTGGCCACTCGACCGCAATTGTGAGGGCCGTAAAAAAATAAGTTCTCCAAGAGACGTTAACGGAAAAAAGCACAATTTCATAGGACAGATTTATTGGAATAGACACAGCAATTGTTGAGATATTTTTCAACTTATTTTCCATCGCAATTGAGATATTTCTCATATCATGGGATCGACAAAGAGAGGTGCAGACGCAGTCAAACTCTGGTTCCGATCTGAGGTGGCTGACTTCTACGACACAAAAATTAATCCCATGGTATGACAAATGTCTCAATTCCAGTGGGGAATATGTTGACAAATAGCGCAACAATTCCTGTATCTCTTTCAATAAATATTTCCATGCAATTGTGCTTTTTTCTATAAACGGGCCCAGGGAAAATCACTTTCTGGACGGCCTCGTAATTGCGGTCGAGTGGCCAAAATTTGTATAAGCACTTCTTTTGACGTTATTGACATGGTGGAAGAAAAAAATTAAACTTTTTTATCTGCCCCCATCAGATCGTTTGCTTGTCAGTGGTAGCAATTGTTACCATGGCTACCCCCTGTGGACGCCCTTGATGTTGAAACAAGATAGCAGATAACTCTGTACTCATCTTGGAACTTGCACCATTGGCATAAACATTTCTATCAGCTAAAAAGCAAACCCCGACCCTTATAAGTTTTTAGGTGTAAGGAGTCCTCCAGTGAGATGCGGTAGTCGAGCTCAACAACATTGCAGACCGGCCTTGCTATAGTTTATGCTGCAGGCCTGCCTTTTCTTCACTTAACTGTTCCGTGCTGTATAGTGACTAATTCGTCCATCATAGTTTCAGTAACGCTGTTCTAGAATATAATATGTTTTCATTTGACTAGTCATATAGTATTTATTTTATTGCAATCTTTACAATCTGCACAAACCAGTGCATATATTCTTATTTCTTCTTTATTTTAAGAGGTATAGAGAAGGTATTGTGATCTACAGTAAACTGTATTGCAAGATTTCGTCATCCTAGATGGTCTTGTGGCTACCGTTGTGACTGTTGGAGCTGAGGTTTTTGGGTTCAGACTCAGTCAAAGGTGAAAACGGGCAGTAAAATCCTGAACATGTTATCATCTTGGAGGGAAGTAAAACTGTGAGCCCTGCGTCATAGATTTATGGCATCTAAAAAGAATCCTGTCCCTAATAGAGGGCTCCAGGTAAAATTTGTAGGCTGTTTCTCACCCACCTTGAATTTCGATGGTGAATAACTTTTATAGCTGACAGCATCATTAAATAAATTATTATTACTACTATACTAAAAGCCAGGTTATGAACCGACTAAACAGGAAGTAGTTGGCAGGGCGAGAGGAAAGTGCGGGTTAGAGGGGTAGCCTGTGCAGCGATGACACGTTGAGTATGGTGGGGTGGAGGGGGGAAGAGAACGGAGCTTTTCATTGGACCTCACGTGAAAATGTCGTCTGCTAATGAAAATCTGGCAACGGAATCACGGAGACAGTGTAGCCAAACTTCTGAGTTCATTTGCAGTACCACGTGCATTACGAGTCGCATTTCGTACCAGCGTCATTAGCTCGTGCTTTCCTAAAAACCGTAATTTTAATTACTAATATTGTTGATAGTGTTAATCGAGAACTATAGACAGTAGTTATTTTAAACATGTCGGTGACAAACACTGAACATGCTTTGAATCTCGCGCCACTATGTGGCAATAGAGCTCAGAAAGAGAGCAACAGAATGTTGCATCCAGTTTAGTCGGTTCATAACCTGGCTTTTAGTATAGTACATGTTTTCATAGTCCCTGTGTCCGAAGTACAGTGCTCTCATTTTATGAGGAAACTTTGTATCATTCCGCCGCTGGCCAACTTCCTGCTCTCCTGACCGGAGTGTAGAAAGTCAGTTCTACAAAACATTCCAATAGTTTATTAAATGTCTTAATTTGCCGGTAGTAACAAAATACGCTCCCCACTGGTACAAGCATGACGAACAGAAAAGTGTACACTGAGATACCGCTGTAATCTAGTTTCCTCGTAAAATGAAAACACTCGTTTCTTACATATTGTGCATATCTTTATCTGTCTGTCTTCCTGTTTGTCTATCTATGTACCTATGTCTGTCTATAAACCTTCCTCTCTTTCTTTTCTCATTCCTTTCTTTTCTCTCTCTCTTTGTATTTGTTCATTTCTTTCCATCTTTACATGACCAGTCCTTTCTCATAAACTGTTGCAACATGTTTTGTTTATATTTAGGGTTCCCAGAAACATCAGAAAAAAATACGGGATACTCAACACTGATTTTAAAAATTAAGGTAGTCAACCCCATGACAGGTCAAATCGGCTCAGAGGGTGGTGAGTGGTTAAGGCTCCCACCTTTACAGACAATCGGCATTTAATGGCAGGCGGGATGTCAGCCCTATGTGCCCGCCACCTTTATCCCCAAAAAAATATTTATTAGAGACTGAGTAGACCGCAGGGCCATAGTGTGGCCGGAAAGATTAGCTCAATTGAAAAATTCATGACCCTATTGGAAATCAAACCTGCGACTTAAAAATAAATTGAACATCCAGTTACAAGATTAAATCTACAATCGCGCAATCTTGGGGTTGTAATTCCTGAGTTTCTAGAATTCCATGTTCCCTGTTTTTTAAATGCTTTAGAAATTCCTGTTTCCTGTGGTACTTGTCTCCAAGGCAGCTCCTGTTAAATCAAGTTAATGGTTAGCAAGGGTATGATATCTTTATCTGATTTTTCGGTCATTCAAAGAACCTGTTTTGTTAAATGTGTCAACTAAATTTAATATTGTATTTCTGTACGGAATCTGCGTGTTAGAAATTTTATTTCTAAATATTTGTCTTCTTTTGCCACACAATTTATTTTTATGTACGTCTTGTATATGTATATACATTCTCTCAATGAATATTTATTGATCATTGCCACTCAACAAATGAGAGAAATAAAACTGCATTCAACCACAGTCGGACTAGAACTGAGTTATGTACTCCTGTTGTGCGTTTATTGAAACAGAGCTGAATGTAAGTGGTTGGTGTTTAATCCATTATAGACTGGCGAAACACACTGTAGATAAGCACAAAAGAAACACAACAAACAAAACTCGCGTGTTTGAGATATGATTAAAATATCATTTAGTTTGGCAGTTCTGAATCATATTGTATATTCTTCATTGGATTAAAGCTGCATTACTTGTGCAATAAATAAGTAGTATTACTTAATTTAACATATCCTATATAGATATTTTTCTCAGCAATAGTAGAAGAATTTCAAAGAAGAAATACGAAGGTCATCCAGATATCAGTCTCCATTGAGCTGCTAAAAGAAAGCAAGAAAGAAGGAGAAACAATTGCTGTATGCATATAATTTTCACATAACTACACTATTTCCACCCCTTTTGTCAAGGCATTTCATCATGAAAACATGGCCACCGCCATCAAAGCTCCTGCAAACTGTGAAATTCGTATTATTATTTGATTTTGTAAGCTGAAGGTCGCAGCACACTTGTAGGGTTCAACCAATTAGTAATGCTGACCATCAGCTCCTTGTTGGCCTTGAATTGGTGTCCCCGATCACACTTTCATCTTTGCAAAGCCACCGGCTTAACTCAGTCGGTTAAGGCGCTTGCCTGCTGGTCTGAAGTTGCGTTCGGGTGCGGATTCGATCCCTGCTTGGGCTGATTACCTGGTTGAGTTTTTTCCGAGGTTTTTCCCAACCATAAGGTGAATACCCTATGGCGAATCCTCGGCCTCATCTCGCTATCACCAATCTCATCGACGCTAAATAACCTAGTAGTTGATACAGCGTCGTTAAATGTCAACTAAAAAAAATCTTCCCGAACAGATGATGCACTAATAACAGGTTAATTCGTACAGCATCATAGAAGTGAATACACACACAATCAGTTGTCACCTCTCGTTCAGCACTAACTGGTTGCAAAATTTTTAGGATAAGGGGTAGGTGGAACAAAATGTAAACAAAGAATAACTTTCTCTTGACGGGACCAACATATACTCGAACTGAGGCTGTGGAAAGTATATTTCTGTACCTACTGTATTTCTTAAACAGCACCCTTATTTGTAGCCTTGCTTTTGTGTGAGAACAAGATGGTAACTTTTTCATTGGCAGACCTTCGGAACATAAGACACCATAAAATTTTAGAGAGTTTTTTCTAAAAGGAAAAGTACGTGCTCAGATTAAAAAAAAAAATACAAATCTTTGTACAGTAGAAACTCGATTATCCGGACATTAGTTATCCAGGTCATCAATTATCCGATGTGTTACGTAAATAAGAGGGAGAGGGGATGATAGTCATTTGTTTACTTCTGTGGCAAGTGCTGGCCGGCCTCTGCATTCTCAGTTGTTCTGTTATCGTCTGTTAGTGACAGTCACTTTGCTTAGTGTTCTGTGTATGTAGTGTTGAACTCAGAGCGGAAGAGAATTGTGCTAACGATCAAGGACAAATTGGAGATTTTGTATCGTTTAAAGAAAGGCGAATCGGTTGTCACTATTGGAAATTTACAGTGTGGGAACTTCCATGGTTTCCGACATTAAGAAACAATCCGAATCTCTCCTGACATTTGCGAGCAAACTTGACAGTGACGAAGGAAGTTCGCGGTGCAGAGTTTGGTGTACAGTACATTTATTTTATTAATGTTCATGTACTGTACATGTATTGCAGTAAAGTTTCTGTAGCATTTTGAAATTCTTAGCTATATTGTTTTAAAATTTTTAATTCGATTATCCTGACTTTAGATTATCAGGACGACTCATGGTCTCATTTAGTCTGGATAATCGAATTCCTACTGTATTTTTTGTTCGAGACCATTTCGGTTGAGTGAGGTTTTACTGCACCGGTATGTGAAAAATTATATTCACAGTTGTTGCACCACGATATGACAGAGAAATGTTCTGGGTGGGACAGGGAGGAAGCCATGGCACATGCGCATAGTATTGTTAACCATAGTGTATTCCACAGCTTCCCCCCCCCCCCCACACTAGAATATATTTCTCTGCCATCTTGTGATGTGACAACAGTATATAATAAATGTAAACTTCTTCCTTGTTTTCTTGTACCAGCTCACCGGAGCTTGGTTTTCGAATGACCTTCATATTAATAATGCAGAAAAATTGAAATAATATTGTATATTGCTAGAAATGTCTTACTATTGAAATAATATTGTACCCTGTTAGAAATTTCTTTGATTTATTTGTCACTTTTCACAATTAAATTATTGAAATATTGTACACTGTTAGAAATGTCTTATTATTGAAATAATGTTGTACACTGCTAGAATTTCTTTTGATTCACTTGTCACTTTCAGAATTAAATTTTTTCTTCAGCTGTTTTCAAGATAGGCTATAAATTTGTTTTCTAAAATAAATCATATCATCTCAAAAATACTCCGATTAAAAAAAAAAAAAAAGGAACAGAAATCAGTGACGGAATTTTGCGTAAAACAGAGTTCAAAACTGGAAATGCATATTGTTCTTAAACAATTATTTTTATACTACCAAATAAAATGGCAGGAAATACAGTTAAGATTTGAAAATTGGCTAGGGGCAGATATTTATGAAAATTACTTTTATGATCTGTGTTTCTTAATATTGGTGTCAGTGAAAATTATTTTATACCTATGGCAGAGATTGATGGAAATTGTGGAAAATATAATTCTTTTGAAACTGGAGTACGAATTCAATATAAATATTCCTTTCCACTATCATAAAAATCAAAGAGTACTGAATAAGAATAGAGTGGCCCCATCCATACTACACATCATTAGACAGCTGTAGCCAGCACCAATGCGCACACTGCCATCTTGTTACAATCCAGCCCAGCATAATACATTTGTCAAATACACTTATTGTAGTTTTATGCAACATAAATGTTTTTCTTTTCATGGTAATCGAGTAACAATCAAAATTTAACTTCTGAAAGAAAACAAACGAAAGTTCATCTTCATTAATCGATGTTTTGCATCACGAAACTATAATCCCATCGCTCTAATTTCCGGCAGCCAATCACATTGCAGGTCAGCTACATTTAAACGTGTGCGTCTTGTGATTCGCTGATGAAGATGTTAAGCATTTCGTAAGGCTGGATAAATACTTAATATAATCGCCTGCCATTTTGGCTCTTTCGTTGGCGTTCGCAGAAAGCACACGAGGACATTATTTGCGCTCAATTATTTGCTGAATTACAGTGCGTTTGATTTATTATCATAGGAGCTACGACATGATAATGTTTAATGGTGTGGCAAATAGATCCCTCGTCTGGTAACTCGGCAATGAAAGAACAAAAATGGTGAACGATACTATCTACCTAGACTTTATAGAGCCTTGACTTCCTAAGACGTAAGCAAAGAGGAGGAGTCACGCCAGGAATAACAGCGTCGCGACTATAAGTAAACTACTTATTTTTTTTTATTGTCATTAAACCGTTTGTTCTTGGTTGAGTCCACTGCTATATTTTTATTAAGAAATTGGATGATTTCTAAAGGTAGAACTATAAGCTACAACATAATGAACATAGAAAAGAACACATGATTGCACGTAATATTAACATTTTTACTTATATTATGCAGAGTATTTGAATATCTCACTTATCTGTACAACCAACTGCATTTACGATACTGTATCATATGTATAGATTCCGAGGAAAAAAAGACATATATTAAATTATTCTCTAACAAAATTGTATGATTTAGAGGAAAGAATATTAATTCTTACTTTAAATGCGTTCAGATTTTGATCCCACTGTTTCTTTAGCTTCTCATCATTAAGCTTTCATATGTTTTTTGAGGTGAAGTACAAAAGTCTTTGAAATGTAACGTAACATATTACAAAACTCATATTCAAACAAGATTTCATGTTTCAAAGTTTCCAATACATCTTGCAAATCACCCATTCATTTCACCACTCGCTCATTTAATGTCTTAATCTTCTCTTTGTACACAAAACAATTATTTCCTTAAGTTTCTTATTCTTCTTTGACAGAACCTGAATTTCATTTTCAGTATCAGCTTCCAATTACATAGTGGAGGTCCAGCCTTATCTACAACTGTCACAGTAGAGAGAAAGATAGAGAGAGAAGCATTTCAACATATTTCTGTCTTACTCGTCTTCTTTCCTGAAAATAATAATTTATATAAGTAACATAACATGCCTGCTTTATGCGCAGTAGCGAATATAAATACCAGTATTATGGTTAATTATTAGATTAATGCTCATACAACTAACCTTTGGGCTATCAGGCTGCAAATATAGACAGCACCACCCACTTTCTGATACATACATATGATAATGTCGTGCAATCCATATTCTCCTCCCTGAAGTGTGGAACAAACTGTGCAGCAAGGACAACAAGGGGTGTCAGAACAGCTTTGACCTCATGTTACTTTGGAAAGCTGTAATATAAGTTACATTTAAATATTAATAAACTACAGATGACAACATCCGATATTTACTTATATAATGTCATTAGTCTGTCTTATATACCAATGATAGGTTATTCCAGGTAACATGGACCCCTTATTTTCTCAGCCATACATCACACTGGTCTGAATATTTAAATTTATCAAAATATTACTTTAGAAACAACACCATAAGAACAAATGCAATGATGGATTGGATCAAGATGGCTACAACCAGGTGGCCCGGGTTTCATTCCCGGTCAGGGCAAGTTACCTGGTTGAGGTTTTTTCCAGGGGTTTCCCTCAACCCAATATGAGCAAATGCTGGGTAACTTTCGGTGCTGGACCCCGGACTCATTTCACCGGCATTATCACCTTCATCTCATTCAGACGCTAAATAACCTAAGATGTTGATAAAGCGTCGTAAAATAACCTACTAAAAAAAATATGGCTACAGTGAAACACTGGCAGCTTCAATATAAAATTCATACAGCGACTCTATTCTATTCTGTTCTCGTTGATAGTAATGTTAATTGGATTATGGTGTAAAGATGTGTTGTGGTCAAGAAAAAGATGATTGACTGCACTATTGTAAATATTTTATTACAGTGACAGCATAAGAATCATTATTATAAATTAACTTTTTATACTTTTGCCAATATTATATTTTACTTCAATACCACAACTCAGATTGATTTACAGAATATTTTAGTCCCAGTAGTGTGGTCAAATAACACTGTGATCATTAAGTTCCGAGACTGTGTCTGTTGTGGGCGAAGGGATCACGTGATTTACACGCACATGTGTAGCAGTGACTCTAGATGTCCTTGAAGAGACGCAACACAAAGTTTGAAAGTGCTATCTTCATTGAGACCTGTGTTACACACGTGCATCCGTGTATTTGTGAAATCACGATGACTCGATACTGGAGCAGAGAGCCAACATCAAATCTTCGGGAAATTGGCAACCAAAACTCATGGAATGTTAAAGTAGTGAGTTGAGTGAGATTTTTGAGCGGCATTTGCGTTTCAGAAATGGCAGAACATCGCTGGAGGACGATGAGAGGCCAGATCGACCACACACGTGCAACACTGCCAAAATAATTCGACAAATTGTGCATGATGATCGATGCATCACCATCAGAGAAATTGCCGACATCATCAACATGTCATTTGGAGAGGTTCAAATGATCCTCACGTCCATTTTGAACAGAACGACCACAACTCTGGACAGACAAATGAATGCTCCATGATGACAATGCGCCAGGTCACAGAGCTCTTGCAACACGCCAGTTTTGCACCCAGAACAAGATGGTCATCGTTCCTCATCCCCATATTCACCACATTTAGCCCCCTGCGACTTTTTTGTGTTTCCAAAGATGAAATTGAAGTTAAAGGGTCGCTGTTTTGACAAAGTGGAGGAGATCCAATGTGAATCGCAGAAGGTGCTTGACAGGTTTCAAGAATGTGATTTCTAAGAGGCATTCCAGGAGTGGCAGATGGGCTGGGATCAGTGTATAGTTGTCCAAGGGGACTACTTCGCAGGGGATGGCAGCCAAATTTAAATCAGGTAATTTTATTTCCATTTATGGAACAAGTCTCGGAATTTAATGATCATACGAGTATGTTTTCCTTTCCTAAATATACTGTAATTGCTATACAGAATCTGATGCATGTGCAATACATTCTTTTCCAACATTCCAAAATGTCTGTTGCACAATCAAATGGTATCTTGAAAAAAATCTTTCAAATTCTGCAATAGACAGGCAACCGTACTGTTTGCAGGTAGCCTAAGAGGTAGAAATGTTAGCAAACATTGTGTTTTTCAGTTTTAGAAACATGAAAGCTTCTACAATGTCTACATTTCCAGATTTAAATTGACTTTTAAAATTATTTACAAATGTAACATAAAATATAGTACCTTCACAACAGTAAAAAAAGTAATTTAGGCCACCATCTCCTTTGCTTTATTATGATTTCTATTTGTTGAAAGAACAATTCCTGGGTCTGTAAATGAAGTGAACAACAGTTAACCAAACGCCAGAATAATTAAAAAAAAATTCAGAATTTTAAATTTGCTGTAAACAACATAATAGTGTTAATTCGCGGTTATGTTTATATTTCGTTATTAGGATCTCATTTCGCAGTTTATCGCAATTATTATATTTATAGACTATTTAAAATTATAATGTCTTAATTCCGAATAATAATAGTAAGCTTTATTTTGGTGTGGTATGTAAAAAATTAAATTAGTCATAAAGGAAAGAAAAAATTAAACAATATAAATATAAAGACAATCGAAAATGTTAAAACTATTCAATGAAAATTAAAAAAACATTAAACATTTTTGTTATTTCAATCAACTACACAATGTGAATGATAAAACTTGCTCCAGGTGTTCAGGATACAATTTTCTCAACAATCATCTGAGACAATGATATGCATAAATTATATAATATACTGACAGTCACGTTTTTTGGTGTTACTTCCCCCACTATCACCTTCATTCGTGAAGAAATACATACATTGGTTCTTCATTCTTGTCGCTTGATTCTTCAATCTCATTTACACTTTTTTTTTTTTTTTTTGCACTTGACAAACTTTCCTTTTCTAGACTCCTTTTTATTTCAAAATATTACCAAACTGGATCTGACTACCGGCCTGTACCAGACCAAGAAAGTGACTTAAGTGGCTTCTTCTCCTTGCAACAAGAAATATTAAGAGTATTCACCAGGAATCAGGTTTTGCTCAGGTAAATGTTAACTTTTTACTGTTATACCTGTAGATCAAACGCAACTGCTGAGGAAATAGTGTACAGTATATATTTTCCCCTGAATCGAGTGTGGGAATGTTTTGTGTTGTGTAATATGGACAGATGATACAGGTTGAAGGGACGTCAAGTTAGAGCTTTAATGTTGTATGTATAACTGACTTTCATTCAGTGCAGTTCAGTTTAGTTTCTGGCAATGCAATATACATTAGAACAGGAAAGCCTCATTTATGATACATATGTTATGAAGAAATCATACAAAAAGTGTTGTATTATATATTTTTAGGGAAATATCCTGGCACTAAACGACTGTGTGATTTAACAGGCCAGAATTTAGTGGAAAAAGTGAAAAAAATCTGCTCGATTTTAAGTAAAAAACAGAGGCATTTATTATTGTTGATATTATTAGGGTAGATGAGGATAATTGTAAACAGGGGGTAATTGTAAACAAATGCTGTGAAAAATACAAAACTATCAATATAAAAATTTTAATTCGGGGGAATATTTAAATTAACATAAATCGTGTTTTAACTGAGAAAAAACTCGATGACAAGTCTTTTTCTTATTATAAGGCAAGCCACTAAATTACATCTTTAATGTAATGTATAAATTCGCGAGATTTTGTTGCCAAAAGCTGAGGTGCTGAAGCATAGCTAAGTGAGCTTTCACTTGCCCTCATAACTTTAAGTCAGAATAGTTTTAACCAGCTTGGTTTAGTTGCCTGTTTCATCAATATTCATCATAGGTTTGGAAAAAGGAAGACCCACTCCACCTCTAAACAATTAAATTAAAGAAACAAAAAGTTGTGTGCGACATTTCAATGCAGAAAGGCATTCAAGAGATCAACTATATCACAAAGATTCACTAAATTGTGATATTGATAACTAGGCATTTATAACAGTTAAAATAGGCAGGCAAAAAAGGCAATGAAAACGTAAAAAAAAAGGCACAATAATCTTTGGAAAAGGCATTATAAATTTAAAAAAAGGCATAATATAGATCCAGCAATAAATTTAAATTATATCAATATAACTCACATATTTATTTACTTTGTAGGTGACACATGTTGACTTATAAAAGACTTTTTTTTTTCGTGATTACAAACTGTCTTTTCACAAACCTTACATAACAAAACTGTTCCTTGGTTGAAAACACATGGGCACCAAATTCACTAACATAAGCATGAAGTTTACTTTGCAATGGTTTACTGAATTTAGGCATTCTAGCTAACCGATCTTATACCTTCTGTCACCTGACAATAACTGACTGTTCCTCACTCAAATTTCTTTCTCCTACAATAAACGTGTAGCACAAAATTGTAACAGTAAGATTTGAAAATATGAAAGGAAACAATTGGAAATGCTACGTGACAACTTCTATGAGAACGAGCTTAATATTTAAAATTATAAAGCTGATGTTGGTATCGTGAAGACATGACAATATTATATTTGTAACTGTGGATTGTCGATCATTATTCATATTACACCAGTAGTATTAAAGCACGATTATTAGCAGATTAAGCACCGAAATAAATTACTTTTATTTACTATTGTTAGTAAAGTTACTCATTGTTTCAAATATTTAAATTTCATACACATTACTTACAACTTATTTACAAATGGCTTTTAAGGAACCCGCAGGTTCATTGCCGCCCTTACATAAGCCCGCCATCGGTCCCTATCCTGTGCAAGATTAATCCAGTCTTTATCATCATATCCCACCTCCCTCAAATCGATTTTAATATTATCCTCCCATCTACATCTCGGCCTCCCCAAAGGTCTTTTTCCCTCCGGTCTCCCAACTAACACTCCATGCATTTCTGGATTCGCCCATACGTGCTACATGCCCTGCCCATCTCAAACTTTTTCATACACATTACACATTACATTACAATTAATTAGAAAATTGCAAATAAACAAGAAATATTGCTTTAAAATGACAAAAAAGGCATTTATTAGTAAGAAACACCTTACAAAGGCAAAATGAAAATTGGCCCTATCACTTTGATTTACTCAAACTCAAATTTATATCTATGTAAATAATGATTTACTTCCACCCAGTAAAAAAAAAACATCCGGGCTCTACTGATAACAGCCAGAGATAATGTGAATGCTGAGTTTTTCTACAATCACGCTCTGCCGCTGTTGATTTTTGAGAGTAAATTAAAAAGAGAAGACGTAACACATGAGGATGGTGGATAAAGAGATAATATTTAGTTAAGAGAACTCATGAAATACACAGTTCAGTATTAGAATCAAAAATGAACTATAGTGTGATTTCAAGATATGTATCTTTTTCTAAACCTCATTCATATAACCGATTAAAAAGATATGCTAAGTCTCTTATTTGCGACTTCCTTGTATTTCTGCCTGTATGATGGGGTTCCTGTGAGCCTCATATGCATATGTTTTTTTGGAAGTCTAATAATTTTATTGTATTTTTCTTAGATCACAATGTTATACAAACATAAATAGATACTGTTCAATACTAGCGTGAAAACCATTTTAATTAATATTAACCTAGCAATGAATGAAAATCAAAAAGGTTGCAGGAGATGGCTGGTTGCAGGTGGTAGTATCTATTCCAGTGACTTCTGTGTTTATATTCAACTCTTCATTACCATAGTTTTGTTACGAGACTTTCTGAAACAAATATTGTACATTTGCATTACGTCAAAATAGATGTTCGAAGGTGTTTTCATTAGCTGCATACATGAATAGGGACCAAGGAATATGTTTCCTGGCACTCCATATATCTAAACTAATGAAACAGGCTCAATGAAAATATAAGAACATGACTATATTCAGTCTCTGCATTGGCTGGCTGTGTTCATGACATAACAGCACACAGCCACATCATTGAAAGAGGAGTTTGTACTTTTTGCTATGAAAGCTGAAGCAGATATGTTATGTTTTGCTGCAAAATCTAGACTCAGACTACCTATATATGGGATTAGGTACTTTTTGTCGAACATTCTTTCGTCTTTAGATTACGAAACCCAGTAGATATGTGCTGCCAGGTGTAATTTATTTTTTAGAAAATTATGGATTTGATACTTGTTGGAAAGAAGTTTAACAAATATGTAATTGCATTCATTTGCTAAGTAACGGTTTATTTCCTAACTTGGTTGCATGAATGTGGTTTTGTTCTTGGTATTTATTAATAATGTAGTAGAATGGCTGTTATATTATGATTGAGATTCTGGCTGATATGTACTTCTATTATCATGCAGTACACCCGACTTGACAATTTTTATTTATTATTTATTGAATTTCCAAGTTTATAGAACCCTATTTTACCCGAAGGTATATTAGGGCTGTAGTTGAATCATACATATCATAGCCCTGTACAAATATTTACATAAAATATATACATATTTATGACATAAAATACACATATTACATTAAATGTGTATGACATAATAATAAAAATCATAGTTATATTATATACAAATACGTAGATATGAGATAAAATAGATATAATACATAGAAATAGATCCACAATATATGAAACACAGACATGTAACATACCATACTTTCCCAGGACACATCACGCACAGACTTGTTACATAAAAAAAATAGGTAAGCATTTCGTAGAAACATACATATTACTTTTAAGGACATATAACATAAAAATGATATGAAATAGACACATGACATACAAATGCATGTACAACACATGGACATATTATATAAAATACACAGACAAGACAGAAAAAAAAATGAAAATTACATAAAACTTATATATGATATAAAACAGTGATATTATAGCTAATATGTGTCAGAGGAAGAACAATAATTGTTTGTATGCACCTGAAGTCTGATTAGTGTAATATGTAACCAGTCGGCGAAGTATGCAATGGAGGGGGAAAGAAACTGGCCACCCTACCCCATTATCTCCTGGCCTAGTTCTCTCATAAGTGGTGTAAGGAAGTCTGAACATCTGGTTAGCTTAGTCTCGTTAACCTCAAGGTAACAAGTGGGATTCATAATCTGACATTGTGTTCGCATGGGTTCAAATCCTCCTTGGGTTGGTTACCTTGTTTGTTCCTCTGAGGTTTTCTGCAACTAAAAGACAAATGTTAAATAATACCACAGCATATTCCCATATACGAAATACGAAAAGCCTGAAATCCCATAAGGGCAATGGCCTCCTACAGGAATGTAGGGTGAGCTGAAGGTCTACTATACTTGGGGAGCCAGTCCAAGAGAGCTTACACTATACACTTACAAACTAAACACATAGACAAATTATACCAACTAAACACGAAAAACTATACAGACTAAATACATAAATTATGCAAACTAAACATCCATAAAAAAACTATGCAAACTAAACATCCACAAAAAAACTATGCAAACTAAACACATAAATTATAATCTGAACACACAACTATCCACACTAAACACACGATAAAAAAAAAAAAAGAAAAAAATTACACAAACTGAACCATACATAGTCTTAACTCACAAACTAAATACACAAAAACCTATACAAATTGCACACATAAATTGTATGGCCTAACACACAAACTATCTAAACTAAACGCACAAAAACGATACAATTGAACACAAAAATTATACTAACTAAATACATGAACTATACCAACTTTACACGGAATCAAACTATCCAAACTAAAACATACAAAACCATACAATTGAACACAAAAATTATACTAACTAAATACATGAACTATACACGGAATCAAACTATCCTGACACACACAAAATAACTATATAAACAATACACAACTATACACAGTTTACATAGTGTTCGTAATTTCTTCCAGTCTTTTCCATGCCTGCCTGTCCCTCGCTGTTCTCGTCCACTGCGCTCCAATCTCTCTCTGGAACACATCCGACCACCTTCTCCTTGGACGTCTTCTGCTTCTTTTCCCAATGCGTGGGTCCCACATGGTCGAGGCATACGTCCACCTGCTGCAGTCCATCCTGCTCACGTGTCCGCCCCATTTCCATTTGAGACGTAGCGCCAGCCTCACTGCATCCTGCATACCGCTTCTTATTCGGATGTCGGTGTTCCTTATCCTGTCTTGCAGTCTCAGCTGGAGGACTTTTCTTTCCATTTTCCTCTGGCACACACGAAGCAGGTTTTTCTGTTGCTCTATTTCCATATACAGCATTGTTAATAACTGTTTATTTATTCATTTTACTAATGTGCATATTGACATGCAGCCATTTGTGTCTCTGCCTAATTTTTAGCGATTATGATGAAGAATCCTGTTCTGAGGTTGGGACACCCATGTGGTCGGATTCTGCTCGTCCCATATGATACGATAACATGAGTAGTAGAATGAAGATGGTTATAATGATGGCGAAATGAACCCAGGATCCCGGTCCAAAAGTTACCCAGCATTAATGGGCTGATGGAAAACCCTGGGAAAACCTCAACCAGGACTCGATCCCGGGGCACCCATTTTCGCAGTCAGACATGCTGACCACTACTCCAAGAGATTTGTTAAAAATATTTGTTTCAACTTTGCTTTGGACCTTTAAGCATGAGTGACGTCACACAGTGAGTTGCAAGATGTGTGATGGAAATATACTACCAGACATGAAAAAATTTATCGCGATATACCGGTAGTTACTGTACTGTCCTCACTAGCACCACAGTAAAAAATCACCATCAATGTATTATTAGGGGTATGCTGTGTGTCACGACAATAAATAGAAAAAAAAAATTGAGGACCTTTTTTGCAAAACTTGCTAACTGTAAAACTACATTTTATAGGAGACACAAAAAACTGAAATAACTGCAAGTTTTGCTATAACTCTCACATAGGAGAAAGCAAGTTTTGAAAAAACGATCACATTTTAACACACTACTGTGAAGGAAATAAGATTTTCCTAAGAAGCTTTTAACATCATGTAGAGGCCTATCTTATGTTAACTAATCCACCAAAATATCAATTTTGAAAATTTTGCAGTTAGCAAGTTCTGCAAAAACTGTCCTCAATTCTTCGTAAACAAATCAACACTGTCATATAAAAATATCACACACAGTTGTATTCGTTTCGTTTGTTTCTCTAGTAGTTAACATACTGCACAGTACAGTCACTGAAAACTTATTAACCGTCATGTTCAAGGTTTAAAATCTGCGCGCGAAAGTATGAAATGCGGTATTTCAACAATGAGAAGTGTTTTTTTTTTTTCTTTTTTGCTTTGAATTTACATTTAATATAAGCACGAGTGATATTTCGCACTACAAAATCAATTGGAGTGAACACTCTTGGAAGGTTCGTAAGGCATGGCAATATTCATAATTGATTCTTTGTTTGTTTTTGTATTTCCAGCTTGTAGGTAATTTTATTATGACTTCATAGGTAGCATACCTATTTTAAATTCGGAGTTATTAATTATATCATTTATATTTTACCAGCAATTTTAGAGAGACCAGGAATGGTGGTTGCAGATATTTCTTTCATCAAGAAAGAGAGACTAGGGAAGAATAGCACGTTGTATAAGGTGAAAGCGTGGCTTCTGGACGTTGAACCACCTATACTGAGTGAGTACATTTATCTCTTTTGGGTACATGTGTGATTTAATTCTTCTGGTGGTGTGGTTTTTCTCTCGTATTTCTATTATGAGACTGATGGATCTTGTAGTTCTAGTATTACAATGTGCATGGGCATAATAACAAACCAGCAACATTTTTTTATATAGGGAAGCCTGTGGTGGTTGTACACAGAACTATGCAGAATGATCCACATAAACCTCTCCATTTTAATTAGTTATAACTAGAACTCGAACATGTAGGCACGTAAAATGTTAAAAGCAGGTGGGCAAAAAGACACTATAAGTCCAAAATAAAAAATGCGAACTAATATTAAAAATGTTCATGATGGATATACAGTACAACTTACTTTTTATTTTTTTGCAATACTAACAGAAAATTATCAATAATTGATTAAATGGTGATGTTACTCGTGTTATTTGTGTAAGCATGTGCGGCTTACAGCTGTTTCGGTGCTTCTTCACACCATCTTCAGAGCCTACTAGATCTCGGCATCATCTCGAACTTCGCTGCCTGTTGTGTGGGTGCGTTCGATTGTTGAAAAGTGTTGAAATGTGGTGTCAAATAGTGTGTGTGTTCTGAAATTGATCTGTGTGTTGAGAATTTGATCAGGGTGTGTTTTAGTGTGTCTGTATATTTCATATTGTTCTAGTGTGTTGAGTTTTTGGTTTTTGGGTTGTATGTGTAGGATTTCTATGTCTGTGGTTAGCATTAGTTATGTGTTCTTCATAAGGAAGACAAAACAAAAACTTAACAAACACAAAAACACGCAAAACACAAGAACACAAGAAATACATCACACTAACATACGAAAACAAAAACACACACAAGATCGCATCCTCATTCAGAAAACAGAAATACAACATAGCATACAGAACAGAAAACACACTACAAAGACATCTCAACACACAAACAAATAAATACAACCATACAAGCATATACAAACTCACATGCAATAGTTGCGATAGTTTCTACATTGGACAGACAGGCAGATCATTCCACACTCGATACAAAGAACACATTAAAGCAATAACCAGAGGACACAATACATCTACATATGCTGAACACATAACTAATGTTAACCACACATACAACAACATAAACACAGACATGGAAATCCTACACATACAACCCAAAAACCAAAAACTCAACACACTAGAACAATATGGAATATACAGACACACTAAAACACACCCTGATCAAATTCTCAACACACAGATCAATTTCAGAACACACACACTATTTAACACCACATTTCAACACTTTTCAACAATTGAACGCACCCACACAACAGGCAGCGAAGTTCGAGATGATGCCGAGATCTAGTAGGCTCTGAAGATGGTGTGAAGAAGCACCGAAACAACTGTAAGCCGCACATGCTTACACAATTAACACGAGTAAGATCACCATTTAATCAATTATTTATATTCAAGTGTTAAAAGTAGTGTACGAAAGATTCAACATGGAGAAAATTATCCTTCAATCTGTCATGAAACCTTCGTGTTCATTCATTCATTCATTCATTTATTTTATTCCATAGATCTTACATGAGCAATGAAGCTTTAAGATGTGGAACATGTCAACATTTTACAATATTACAATTACAATTTTTACAAATTTTTATAGTTTTACAATTTAGTAATTTTCTACAATTTTTACAATTTTGTACAATTTTTTTACATTTTTTTTACATTTTGGCGAGATGTAGTGAGATGAGATGAGGTCCGAGGATTCGCCAAAATATTACCCGGCATTTGCCTTTTCGGTGGGGGAAACCTCGGAAAAACCCAACCAGGTAATCAAATCAAAGGGGTTGATGCCAAGGACTCGCCATAGACCATCCGGCTTCAGTCCCACGGCTGGGGAAAACCTCCGAAGAAACCAAAGTCCAAAGGGGGATCCAACCCAAGCCCGAACACAGCTCTAGATCAGCAGCCCAGCGAGTCTGTCGACTGAGCAACATCGATGGCTCTACTAAAAGTATACAATACATAGCCAATCAGATTATTAAATTTACAAACGCAAACGATCATTCATAAGTTGAGCTATATTATAATACAAAACAATTTAATTAAATTTAAGGCATAAACAATTCAACCAGTTGTGATATACAGAAATTGATAATACATATCATGCAAACTACTTCAAATTATAAACACAAACAATTTATCAGTAGAGCTATATAGATTACTATTCAATTTAAAGCATATACAATTCATCGGCCAAATATATACAATACAAAGTAGCATACTTTCATTAAGCTATACAAATTTGTGCAATTAATATCAAGTAGATTAATTCAATTTATAATCATAAACAATTCATCAGTTGAGCTATACATATTACCATTCAATTTACAGTAGGTCTATATACAATACATCAGTAGAGCTACACAGACTAGTAATCATTTTAAGAACATATACAATTCATCAGCCAAACTATACAAACATATACAATCAAATTAGTATTTTCGTTAAGCTATACAATTCATATGAAGTAGATTATTTCAATTTATAAGCTTAAACAATTCATCAGTAGACCTATACAGTATACTATTCAATTTACAGTACATACAATTCATCAGTTATGCTAAACAAAAAATACAATACATAGTAAACAGATTAAGTCACTATAAAAACATATTTTAGTTGAGCTATATAAAATTGTACATGTCATTTAAGTAGAATAATTCAATTCACAAGCATAAACAATTCATCAATTGTGTAGAAGGTATGAGTATGTAGAAATTGGGTTAATTCTTTTCTGAACCTTTTCTCGTTGTTCTTCAAATCTTTAAGATAATTAGGCAGTGCATTGAAGACTGTTATACATGAATAGCGAACTCCTTTTTTAAAACAGCTTAGACTAACAGAGGGTAGATGAAGATCTGATTTATGTCTTGTATTAAAATGATGAATGTCTTGATTAGTACTACTAATCTACTCCTTCAGTAACATACTTCTTGAACTATTTTTTGAGAAGAAAACCGCCAATTTAACGTCATGTTTAACTCGATACATTGTTGGAGAGGCTGTTTCGTTATTAGCACGCACATCTGCAATAATGCTGTCTCAATAAATAATGAAATGCTAGAGGTAGTTGGTAATAAAGTAATTTTAACTTCGTACACTATAATGAAGGAAAAATTCTAAAAGGACGAAATATGTAGGCCCTAACACAAATCGTTTAAAACATGTGATAATAGGCTCCTATTTATAAAATAGACATCCCTAAATAGGTATTTAACTTATAGTCACTATAAAACTTTGACAGATGCTTCTAAGTTACTTAACATGGATTTTGAATTAAGTTCTCTAACTTATGTACACAGAAATAAAATAAGAGAAAGGGAAAAACTGGCAACATAATTAACTTATCAATTTCATCTTATTATAAGTTTTCCGATAGGCAAGTTACAATGTAATAAAGTTTCAATAGACCGTCTGTGCTTATCTTATTATATAAAATAATTTTATTAATGAGTTACATGAACGTTTTCGGCACTTGTGTGTGCCATCATCAGATGATTGAGTGATACTGCATGTTAACCTTGCCAAATGGATACATGTGATATCGCCATGAATATTATCAGGGAAAGGATTTATATGTAAATACATATTTACTTATAAAGCTAATATAATTTATATTTTGCATTATCTTTATGTTTCACAATGTGTAGGGTTGAAAAATCCTACTTTTATTTTCCATATTTTTCCATATTTTAGAGTTTAGTACATATTTTCGTTAATTTCCATATATTTTCCATATTTCATATAAAACAGTCCATATTATATTAGGTTTAACAATAAAACAAAACAAAATTCCATTAACTTTTAAAAATACATTTCAACAATAGAGATTTAAACACATGTTCAGTAATCCCTTTAACATCAGAGTTATTTGAAAATTAGCAGTCCTATCAACAATGGGAAAGTAAGTTACAAAACTGTATTAATTTAATTTAAAATTTTTAACAGACTTCAGTTGTGCAGCTCAACAGTTAAATGCCAGTCAGAGTACACATAGGTTCAGTTTTGTAAATCATACTATAAAGACGGTAAATATGCCAAAAGTACGTCATTCAGTCAATTTAAAATCAAAACTAACAAGTTACATTTCAGAATTTAAAGAAGATGGTTTATCAACTGACAATAAAATATTATTTTGTAATTTGTGTCAGTGTGCAGTATCATCTACACAAAAGTTCCTGGTGCAACAACACATTACAACTAGTAAACATCAGGCCAACAAACAACTAAATTCCAAGCAGAGACAATTGTTTTTAACACAACCAACAACATCGAATGTAAGATCTGAGTTTAACATCGACCTGTGCCGTTCTCTCATCTCTGCTGATATTCCTCTCTACAAACTAAAGAATAAGGTCTTCAGGGAATTCCTTGAAAAATATACTCAACATACAATCCCGGATGAGTCAACACTTAGGAAGACGTATGCTCCATCCATCTACGATGAGACAATACAGAAGATAAGAGATGAAATTAAAGATAGTTCAATTTGGGTTTCCATTGATGAGACTCCCGACAAAGAAGGTAGACTTGTTGGTAATGTAGTTATCGGTTTGTTAAGTGAACAATATTCTGAACGAATTCTTTTACATTGTGATGTTCTAGAAAAGTGCAATAACAAAACTATAGTTAAACTGTTCAACGAAGCTATGGGTATCCTGTGGCCAAAGGGTATTATGTACGATAATGTGTTATTCTTTATTAGCGATGCTGCCCCTTATATGGTCAAAGCTGGACAAGCATTATCTGTTGTATATCCTAAATTGACTCATTTTACTTGTGTGGCGCATGCATTTCATCGTGTGGCAGAAGTGGTCAGAGACAATTTCCCTAAAGTAGATTTGTTGATTTCATCAGTGGAAAAAGTATTTCTCAAAGCTCCCAGTAGAGTTAACGTGTTGAAAGAAATGTACCCTGAAATTCCATTGCCACCAAAGCCAATTTTAACTAGATGGGGTACATGGCTAGAAGCAGTTGAATATTATGCCGAACATATAGACTCTATTAACAATGTTCTCCTTGCATTGGACTCTGAAGATGCAGTCTCAATTGATACTGCGAAAACAGTTACCTGTGACATAAGTGTGAAGAATGACTTAGCTCACATTCAGCATACATTTTCATGCATCATAAAAACGCTCAAAAGTCTCCAAAATAGGCACCTTTCACTATCTGAAAGTTTTGAAATTATAAATAGTACTGTGGAACAACTGAATCGTGGTAGAGGTAAAGTTGCAGATGCAGTAAGAGCTAAGGTGGACACTGTACTTTCAAAAAACCCTGGATATGAAGAACTACAAAAGGTTGTTGCTGTGATGAGTGGTGAATCAACAGTGAAGATTAACTTGGACTTATCCCCAGCAGACATTGTGAAATTGAATTATGTACCAGTTACTTCTTGTGACGTCGAACGCTCTTTTAGTCAGTATAAATCTATCCTCAGAGACAATAGAAGAAGATTCACTTTTCAGCACTTGAAAGAAATGTTTGTAACCTATTGTTATGGTAACAGACAATAAAAATTGTGTTTTGTTGAAACTACATTGGAAGATAAGGTACGTCCATTATATTTTTTGTTTAGTTTGATTAAAATGTACCAATATTTAACGTACATAGTCATTTTTTTATAATTTTAAGTCCATATTTAATTCCATATTTTGGTAAAAATCCATATTTAATTCCATATTTTGGTAAAAATAACTACATATATATTTACATATTTCATATATTTTTAGTCCATATAAATCCGTTCCCTGAATATTATGTATGCACAAAATATGTAATATATACCCATTATCAGTTAAAATAGTAACATAAAATGTGAGTAAAACACTTATACACAGTTAATTAAATCAGATAATTAAAAACCGTTATTTAAACAATGTTCATTTGCTGCTATAATGTCCATCGTTGTCTGTTATACATTGTGGTTAAGTTAATAAAATAATCACAACAAGCATTAACTTAACCACAATGTATAACAGACAACGATGGACATTATAGCAGCAAATGGACATTGTTTAAATAACGGTTTTTAATTATCTGATTTAATTAAGTGTGTATAAGTGTTTTACTCACATTTTATGTTGCTATTTTAACTGATAATGGGTATATATTACATATTTTGTGCATACATAATATTCATGGCGATATCACATGTATCCATTTGGCAAGGTTAACATGCAGTATCACTCAATCATCTGATGATGGCACACACAAGTGCCGAAAACGTTCATGTAACTTATTAATAAAATAATTTTATATAATAAGATAAGCACAGATGGTCTATTGAAACTTTATTACATAATTAACATATGTTTAGTGATTGTCAAATGCTGTGAAATGAAGTCTCCCACCTCCCATGATTGACGGGATTTTCACAAAACTTTCAGAGTAAAATAGCCCATCAGTAGATCACGGACAAAATGATGTAATGTATTCCTTACTGTCTCACTAAATTTTGGCATGATGACACACAATGAAATACCAAATCCACGATGCTGCCTATACAAAGTACTGTGCTAGATCAAATTAAATTGATTTTAAACTTAAACTGATTGTTGTGACAATATACGTAGACCAACATACTTTGATGTGATTGTTGTGATAATATAAATCAATTTGGCAGACAGCTGATGCGGGGAATTCCTGTATATTTATCCATTTTATACACTATGCATTTTTCAATGTTTATTTTTCAGGGCCATCAGCGTGGTTCAGTCGGTTAAGGCACTTGCCTGCCAGTCTGAAGTTGCGCTCTGGCGCGGGTTCGATCCCCGCTTGAGCTGATTACCTGGTTTGGTTTTTTCCGAGGTTTCCCCAACCGTAAGGTAAATGCCAGGTAATCTAAGGGGAATCCTTGGCCTCATCTCGCCAAATACCATCTCGCTATCACCAATCTCATTGACGCTAAATAACCTAGTAGTTGATACAGCGTCGTTAAATAACCAATTAAAATTTTAAAAAATATTTTTCAGGAGACATGTCAGCTATTAATCTTGTCAGTAGCTCTTGCAGCCATTGCAGTTCAGTATTTCTTTATGAAGAGTTGGTATTTGAAAGAAAGCAGCCATTGTGTACAGCCTGCTTTCAGGAAGGTACGTAATTCATGTAATAAAACTACAGATAGACTGCCTCCGTGGTCTGTTGGTCAGCATGCTGGCTTCCAGATAGGAGATCCCAGGTTCGATTGCCGGCCTCGGCTCTCGGTGAATTTTTCTTGAAAAAGAAGAATTCCCTGGGTGTCTAGAGTCTGGAAATTTGTATGAATGTGAATGTGAGTGTGACTGTGAGTGTGCCGGGTTAATATTAATTAACCAATCATCACAAATATAAAAATACATCAGGACTGTCGCTGGGCAGTAACCTGAACACACTTTTCAGCATCACATTGTTGACAAGTAACTCCATCTGTTAGCACAACCATAAAGCATCTAATAGATGCTATAGAGTTACCAACAACGAAAAAAAAAAAAAAACTACAGTTAGGATTGCCATATGTCCGAAAAATTGGGATTGTCCCAATTTTTGGACTTCTTCAATTTTCTGCTGAATATGAAAAAAAAAAAAAGTCAGAATTTAAATTTTTAGAAAATTAACGTAATTTTATGTAAGGTAAGTAAGAAACATGATAGTCCTCACACTTTCCTGATTTCAGCTGCTTTTCAAAAGAAAAAGGAAAATGCTAGGCATTTTTGTTATGCTTATTAGGAAGTACAAGTAAAACAATTTCACAAAAACAGTCTGTAGTAGGTTTCTCGTGAACCTCCTTGGTAGCACAAACAGTTCTCAGGTTCTCTGTAGCTTATCTGGTATGATTGGTGCTACTGTTTCCACAGCCAGTTTATGTTTTATTTTTTTTTCATTTATTCATTTTTCAAAGTACATGTTCACTTTGTTTACAACAAAACTGTCATTGGAAAATAATCCTAACTAGAAAATATAGACGTGGTCTATAGCTGGGGTCATTGACGAACCCAAGCAATAAACACGAAAAAAAAAAATCGATATATGATTATGAAATAATAATTTTAATTGTAAAGGAAACTAAAATAACCAAGGATAGTGTATCTAGGTTACTGGAACGTTTTGGAGTATATGGATGTAGATATTAACAATAAAATATGGTGTGGAATCAGAAAAGACCCTGGTAAGTGTCGAAGGTTAAAGAATTTGTATTTCTTTTTTTTTTTCAGGGAAGAAGATGCCAGTTTTGCTGACATTCTTATTTCGTTTATACCTCATAGATGAAAATGATGATGAAATCGTTGCAACAGTTTGTGGTGAACACGGTATTGATTTTGTGGGTAAGTTGTTTTGTACTTGAGGTCATAACTAGACTGCAGAAGTTTATGCACTAAAAAAATCGGAAAATATGTATGCTTTTATGCACTGAAAATTGATGAAATATGTATACTAAACTAAATTATATGCAATAAAAATTAGTGTGTCCCGTGCTGTGGCATCGTGGTCTAAGGCATCCTGCCTAGGACTCACGTTACAGAATGCACGCTGGTTCGAGTCCTCATGGGGGAAGAAATTTTCTCATGAAATTTCCGCCAGTGTATGGGACCTGTGCCCACCGAGCATCGTGTTGCACTTGGGGAGCTATGATAGGTAGCAAAATCCGGTTGCGAAAGCCAGCTATAACGGCTGAGTGGATCATCGTGCTAACCACACGCTACCTCCATTCTGGTTGGATGATCATCCACCTCTGCTTTGGCATGTGGACGTGAGGCCAGCAGCCGGCTGGTCAGTTTGGGCCCTTTATGGGCTGTAACGCCATGGATTATTATTAAAAATTAGTGTTTTGTCGAAATATACCATGCACATAAATTATTGGACCATTTTATAAGACCATATTTTCATCAATGTTAAACAGAAATACATGATATTACCACCATTTGAAAGAGAAATGTTTGCAGTTTTATACTGACTTTAAATGCATTTGATGTACACCCAATGTGTGGCATGGCAGATGTCCCATTCTTGTCAAACCTTCTTAAAGTGGCAGAATGTTGGTAAGAAACAATGTTAGCACTCTCAGTGGAGGCTGCTTAAAGTTAAAAGTGATTAACAGGGAAAAGATTGGATTGAACCCCTCTCTCATTATAGCCCTCTTGCCTTGAACTTTGTATAAATCAGATGTAGTTGAATGAACATCCTATAAAATAACTTCAGTGATTCCAAATCATGAACAATTTTATTGTCTGACTCTTTGGCATATTCCTGTAAAACTCTGTCATAGAATTTTTTACACTTTACTCTTTTCCTTCCGAATTACCAAGAAAATAACTCAATTTCCTCACATCATTAGATTTCTTTTTGCTCACACGTTTCACTGATGGAAGGTCGAGTGCTTTAGATATTACAGAAGCTCTCATCTTTCCTGGTTTTAGCATGGAGAAGCCTAGTGTGTACAGTAATGGCAAAAAAAACCAGACCGACTCTTGTAGCTGATTTCAGAGCCTTGTTCACTCCAGAGCACGATAGACTGGTAACTAAGACTTTCATGGTTCGAATCCTGTCTGGGAAGGAAACTCTTTTTTGTTTCTTATTCAAATTTATTCCCAATACTTTTCGATTGCTGGTAAAATTCAAGTTCTGGGAATAATAAGTTTTAAGTAGTAAAATATCGCTGCAATCGAAAAGTATTGGGAATAAATTTGAATAAGAAACAAAAAAAAAGTTTCCTTCCCAGGCAGGATTCGAACCACGAAAGTCTTAGTTACCAGTCTATCGTGCTCTGGAGTGAACAAGGCTCTAAAATCAGCTACAAGGGTCGGTCCGGTTCTTTTTGCCACTACTGTATTTTGTACAGATCACTTGACATGATTCTTAGAGGTTTTTACATATCTACATAATAGTTCTTGCCATGAATTTTATGACACATGTTTGCCAATCTTTCCTCAAAGCTTTCTCTCTCCAAATTTCCCTACAGTTTTGTACATAATTTAGATGGCAGTACGATAAATTTTTCTTTCCTCAGTTCTTTCCTAGCCAACATTGCAAAATTTTCGTTCTGAGAACCACATGACTCTGAAAACAATCTGAGAATAATGAGAGAAATAAAGATGTTGAGTTGTGTGAAAACTCTAGATAATTAGGCCCTCATTTCAACGGAAAATTTTGAGTTTCTTCGTTTTCTGGATGTACCATAATGTGAGGCTGTTTATAAAGAACCACAATCCATCAAAGCTTACATATAAAAAAATTTGGCATTCACCGAATTTTGTTAAAATGGTCCAGAATTCAGTGGCGTAGTCAGACTAATTATATTGGGTGGGCCAGATATGCAAGGTTTAGAAAGTACCTGATCCAGCTCCTGACAATGCCGTTGTTGTCAACTCTCTTGAAACTCATTCTCGGAAGTCTTATTTAATAACATGCACAATTATGATAAACAATCATGCAAGGCATATCTATACAAACGCTTCATAAGGTGAACTGGAGCTGTCCAGATTTCCTAGCAACGAATCTGTCGATCGCTGATGATGGGTCCTTCAACAAATCCCAACTTTTCTCTCTCCCAATGGATAGAATTGCTAGATTACAAAGCCGTGTGCTTGACATGATTGTCGAATTTTTCTTCGTTTCAGTGCTTTGAAAAGTTTTATATCATTGCTTTAATGAAGGATGAACATTTACTATAGTCGTGACGCTGTTATTCCCGGCGTGACTCCTCCTCTTTGCTTACGTCTTAGAAAGTAAAGGCTCTATAAAGTCTAGGTAAGTAGTATCGTTCGCCATTTTTGTTCTTTCGTTGCTGAGCTACCATACGAGGAATCTATTTGCCACACCATTAAACATTATCATGTCGTAGCTCCTATGATAATAAATCAAACGCACTGTAATTCAGCAAATAATTGAGTGGCAAATAACGTCTTTGTGTGCTTTCTGCGAATGCCAACGAAAGAGCCAAAATGGTGGGCGATTATATTAAGTATTTATCGAGCCTTAAGAAATGAATAATGTCTTCATCAGCAAATCACAAGACGCACACGTTTAAATGTAGCCAACCTGCACCGCTATTGGCTGCCGGAAATTAGAGCGACGGGACTATAATATCCATTTTTGGAGACTGAGGTGCTTCCGATAATGAATTTGCAAGAGCAAGAATATCGTCTAAACATACCAAATAAAATAAGGTGTCAAATTTTTCTAGCTGATGTAACAATTCAGTAGCCTCTACAGCTTCCTTCTTTTTATCGCTGCCAGACAATTTTTTAGGCCGAATCCATCACAGTTAAATTGGCTCTTGAAGAAATGAACGCATTTTTGAACTATTACCTTAAGGGAGACTGTTGTACCTTTAAACACTTTTCAGATTTTATTTTTTTTTTAATTTTGGGAAATGATATTTTTAAAATTAAAAATACTTTAAATAATGATTGAAGATTCCTTTGCAACTTCATGTATATATTTTCCTGTTCTACACACCTATTAAGGATGGAAAAAAATAAAATGTAATATGTTCAAAGTTACAACAGGTTCATGTACCTTAGAACATACCCTCTTGTAAGTTGGAACACATGGAATAGAGGTGGAAATATAGCTGTAAAAACTGACAATCATATTTAAAATGTATTTGCAATCAAAAACCATGGCAGGCTTCTCTGATTTAGATTTTATTTCCTGGAGGAACAAAAATTGCTTCAACAGCTTTCTTCAAGGCATCCGGATCAATTGGGGACCTCTTATCTCCAGACTTACTTCGTGACATGATCTTAATATAAAAGAAAGACAAAAACCAATATTATCATGTACTTTGGAACATGTTCCATGGTACAAGATGTTCTGTTTTCAAAGGTACAAGAGGGTGCACGTTTAAACAAATATGGCTACCAAAACTAGAGATTCGAATAAATCACGGAAATTAAAATATGTTATTACTCACCAGATGATATGGAACACATTGTACTTCATGGATGGTAATAAATACAATCGGGTTTTATGTTAGATAACATATATCAATAAACGAAATGTTTACTTTTGGTACTAAAAAAGATTCTTTCGTTCACAGAACTCACATTTTGCAATAAATCAAACCGAAACTACGACCAGATCTACTTAGTGGCTTTCCCTACAATCTACTTCAGTTTGAGTCGTCTACGTAGTAGCAAAAAATAAAAAGCAAAAAATGTTCAAAGGTACACTATGCTAAAGGTACAACAGTCTCCCCTAATGCTATCGACTGTAACTATCACTCTGGATCCATGGTTTAGTTTTAATGTCGAGTATTTTCCATAAAAAACGCAAAAATTCGCATATTTTTTGGGTGGGTCTGGGCCCGCTGGCTACGCCACTGCCAGAATTTCATTTGGATTTGTTGATAATGTGAGATGCATTTATTTAATGATGTGCTCTGTATTTAAATGGACTCTTCTTATTTACAGGATGCACAGTTCATTCTTACCTCAGAGATAGAGAGGTACGTCGAAAAGTGAGAGAAACACTGGCACAGATTGTTCTAAAGAACAAAGACACGCGTCTTGAAGACAGGGGCTCCCTGCTTAATCTAGTCATTGCACCTGTGCATACTGCTATGGGCAAGGAATTCATAGTCACTCATACTGTGCTTTGTAAATAGAAGATAATGAAATGTACATACAGTGGAGTCTGTACTTGATATAGCTTTAGTTTTTAAAATATTTATACAGTATTATGAATGAAATGAAAATATTTTAATACTTTTGAACTTCCTAATAGGAGGTAGATATTACAGAGAATATTGGAAAATTTTTCAAGATCAGAAAAAGTGCTAGTTTTTGTTGTTATACCCCCTCTTACGTCTTCACCATCAAGTCATTGGGTTCAGTTGAATAAAAATCAGTAAAATCCTAGAAGTGATTATTTGACACTGAAAATTCTTACTCATCCGTGAAAGCAATCACTGAATAATCAGTTGAATAAAAGTTTGCTTTTACCGATAATACATGGAAAATTTTAAGTGTTTACTGAATAAAGAAATAAACAAATATCTAAATTTAGACTGTGTCTCATCTTCAGAAAAATATATTTACTCTATGAAAAAGGTCACGATTCCAGAATAGATTTGAGTTTTGACACACGTTTTTACTGAAGATTATTCAAAACATTTTAAGTGTTTACTAAATAAAAAAAGTAATAACTAATCATTATTCAGTAAACTCTAAACTGTAAATCATTACTGAAGTCTTATTCATTTCTCAGCAAGTAATCACTGAAGTTCCTGCAAGTACCTAAACGAGTTTAGGTGTATTTATTTTTATCCAATTGACCCACTGGCTGTTACTGCTCATTTCATGCTCAGACGTACAAATCACTTTGAGTATATTTCAACCTACACGTTTATCCCAATAAGTTCATGAAGAATAATGAAATAATTTTTTTTGTAGCAAAACTGCCTGTAATTATTTTTTACTCATGGCATGCGATTATTATTATTATTATTATTATTATTATTATTATTATTATTATTATTACTATAACTGTAATTTTTATAGTAGACTCAAATGAATTTTTTTAAGAAAGAAAAGTATTTTATTTTATCTATAATCGTCTGTTGTTTAAAAAAAATTATACACCAATATATGCATCTTATTTTTATTATATTATGTGTAAATAAAGTATATTTTCATATATAAAGTTAACCATATATTTATTTATATGAGGGTGATCCAGGAAATAATGACTGTTTGGCTGACTTTGGAAAGAAATTTGTATTCAGACAATTTATTTCGCTTTCATTTATCATCCTCAAACACATAAAAAACTATACTTCCTGTTACTGCTCACTGCATACACAGACGTACATGCCACTTTGAGTATATTTCGACCTACACATTTATCCCAGTAAGTTCATTAAGTATAATGAACTATTTTTTTTTGTAGCAAGACTGCCTCTAATTGTTTTTTTACTTATGGCATGCGATTATTATTATTATTATTTTAATTTTTATATAGACTCAAATGAATTTCTTTTAAAGCAAAAAAAGTATTTTATTTTATTTATAATCGTCAGTTATTTAAAAAAAATTGTACACCAATATATTATGCATCTTATTTTTTCTGTATTATATGTAAATAAAGTATATTTTCATATATAAAGTTACCACATTTTTATTTATATGAGGGTGATCCAGGAAATAATGACTGTTCGGCTAACTTTGGAAAGAAATTTGTATTCAGACAACTTATTTCGCTTTCATTTATTATCCTCAAACCTATACAAAACTGTATTAAACTAGTTAACAAAGCTATATTAAACTAAATGCAGCCCTGTTATATTCCTGTTTCTCAGGTACATGCTTATCCTAACTCCTACAATAAACAATCCATTTAAAAATTACGAATGCATTACAGTCTTCAGACCAGTCTATCCTTGTAATTTCTATTAAACCAAAATATTTTCCATTACCCTATTCATTATTGTAACACAAAAAGCGAAATTTCTAACATTTTACAGTAAAATCCCTCGTAACTGGCACCCAAATAACTGGCAATACCAAAACAACGGCACTTTTGGCTAGGTCAAATAAAAAAAGTTTAAATCTGCCACATTGTCACAGTCTGGGCCGTCAGTTTTGCAACATTAGGAAGTTCGCACAAACTTTGATTTTCAGTGAATATTCGAACCTAAAATTAGTGTATTATTTCTGTTGTATGATGTGTTTTAATAAAAAAATCTACAGAGCTTTTATGTTTATTTAATTATGTTTGGGCCATCAGTATTGGCACATTAAGAAGTTCGCACAAACTTTGATTTTCAGTGAATATTCGAACCTAAAATTAGTGCATTATTTGTGTTGTGTGATGTGTTTTAATAAAAAAAATCTACAGAGTTTTTATGTTTATTTAATTATGTTCAGGCCATCAGTATTGGCACATTAGGAAGTTCGCACAAACTTTGATTTTCAGTGAATATTCGAACCTAAAATTAGTGTATTATTTGTGTTGTGTGATGTGTTTTAATAAAAAAAATCTACAGAGTTTTTATGTTTATTTAATTATGTTTGGGCCATCAGTATTGGCACATTAGGAAGTTCGCACAAACTTTGATTTTCAGCAAGAGGAGTATTTTCAGTGAATATTCGAACCTAAAATTAGTGTATTATTTGTGTTGTGTGATGTGTTTTAAAGAAATCCTCACAGTTTTTATATTTATTTAATTATGTTCGGGCCATCAGTATTGGCACATTAGGAATTTCGCACAAACTTTAATTTTCAGTGAATATTCGAACCTAAAATTAGTGTATTATTTGTGTTGTGTGATGTGTTTTAATAAAAAAAATCTACAGAGTTTTTATGTTTATTTAATTATGTTTGGGCCATCAGTATTGGCACATTAGGAAGTTCGCACAAACTTTGATTTTCAGTGAATATTCGAACCTAAAATTAGTGTATTATTTGTGTTGTGTGATGTGTTTTAATAAAAAAAATCTACAGAGTTTTTATGTTTATTTAATTATGTTCAGGCCATCAGTATTGGCACATTAGGAAGTTCGCACGAACTTTGATTTTCAGTGAATATTTGAACCTAAAATTAGTGTATTATTTGTGTTGTGTGATGTGTTTTAATAAAAAAAATCTACAGAGTTTTTATGTTTATTTAATTATGTTCAGGCCATCAGTATTGGCACATTAGGAAGTTCGCACGAACTTTGATTTTCAGTGAATATTCGAACCTAAAATTAGTGTATTATTTGTGTTGTGTGATGGGTTTTAAAGAAAATCCTCACAGTTTTTATGTTTATTTAGTTATGTTCGGGCATCATTGTTGCCATATTAGGAAGTTCGCACGAACTTTAATTTTCATTGAATATTCGAACCTAAAATTAGTGTATTATTTGTGTTGTGTGATGTGTTTTAATTAGAAAAATCCACACAGTTTTTATGTTTATTCAATTATGATCACGTGATGGAGCAATAAGCTTCACATGGCTGCAGTTTCAACATTTCGCACCATGAAATACGAATTTTTTATTGTATATAATCGGTATCTATTCAGTTATCAGGCAAAACCTCATATCTGGAATTAGCCTGGTCCGCCTACTGTACTCATCAAAACCTATAACAATTCGAAGTTTATAATTGACTCTCCTTTCTTCTCATCTTAATTGTAAATATAAATTTACCTAATTTTTTTCAAATTATTTTCATTAATAGTTGCACATAATTTCTTATAATACTATATTCTACTGCTTAATTTTAAAATTTTCTCTCGTATAAATAATTTTCTGAAATTTTGGGTTTCTGGACATAATAAATAACAATATGTGCATCACATCTTCTTTCTCGCTGCATAAGGGGAAAACATTTTTCCCAGTGTTTCTCCTTCTGTCACATAACTTCCACAATCTGATCGAAGGTTGCAAGGAGTAGTGAAGTGCATTCCATAACCTCTCCTACTCAAATCCCATCCTCACTTTCCCGTGGTGCAACCTGTTTTTAACAGACGAGGCTCTGGGGACTGAGTCACAGCTGTATAAGTGCTCCATCAAAAATGGAGGAAATGCCATCTCACCATGCTAGTCTACCACAACATTAAAGCATTTTATAAATGGCAAATAGGAAATATAGTCAATGGATATGTGATGACATTCCTCTGACTAGGTTGAAGGAACTTGCTGACCAGTGGTAGATGTGGTCCTCCATTCATATTGGGGGTGAAAATTGAATGATAACAGCTGCCTAATCGTAGAAATAAGGTGTAAAAAGAACAGCTGTAACTTACTCAAGAAAATATGACACTGTGAAGCAATTCAACAAAATTAAAGTCTTACATCTAAATACTGGAAAGCAAGAAAGAAAATAACTCGATTGTTAAATCAAGAGCATTACATACCTACATTCTGATCGAGAAAGGCATCTCCATCTGCGTCATATCACAGCAAAAATATGTGGAGTCCATTCTCTTGATTTTGTGGTAGTCACTCAGTTGCCAGTAGTCAATATGTTCTGACACAGTTTCACCAAGCAAACAACGAGAAATGTTTGAGGGAGCAATGTGTAACTTGTCGATAGTGAAGCATCTGTCTTCCAAGATTTTTTAGTTTAGTTAATGCTCAAAGTCTTCTGTGATGAGTGATGGGCATGCAGCTCGAGTTTTGTTATGCATATTTTTTCGTCCATTATTGAACGCTTCACACCACTTTCTCATAATATTTACTTCGTTCATCACTATATCACCATACACTTCCTTCAGTCATCATTGTCATTTCAAGAATAGACTTAACAGCCTGTTTCGGCATCAGTTCAACTTCGAACAAGTCTACCGATATTCCTTCTCCATCTTAGTTTATAAAAAAAGTATTTCTTTAGACCTTCATTCAGTGAACATGTTCTATCCATTTTAGTCTTATTTTCTTTTATTTTATCATTTATTAAAAAATACTTAGAAACTCCATTATATTTCATTTCTTATTTTATCAATTTTTGTGTAACCATAAACACTCCAAAGGAATTTCATTTCAGTGACTTCTATTTTAGTTTCTTTTATTTTCACAGTTCATGATTCACTATCATATAAGAGTGTTGGTCTAGAGAGTAGTTCATAGAAATGTAACAGAGTCTCTTGTCTACATTTTCCCTTTGTTCTTCTAATGGCTCTATTTGTTGATTGGCATCTTTGTAGTTTCTTATTTATATCATTATTCAAGATAGAATATGTCATAGGTTAGACTATAAAATGAGCAGGCCCAGGTTCAAATTCTGGTTGGGGAAAATTACCTGACTGGGTTTTTTTTTCCCAGTATTTTCCCTTAACCAACTGAAGCTGAATTGCTGGGTAATTTTCAGTATTGGACCTCGGACTTATTTCGCCATCATTAATTCACATATCATCATCATCATCATCCATACAATAGCCCAGGTTAAGTTCATGGTGTGGTGTGCTGTACTTGTTGAAGAGCGCGGCCGTTCAGCTATCCAATCATTCACAAGAATAGGAATGGTAAGCACAATAAGCCTCTAAGTCTTTAGGTCTCCTGTGTACAAAGGAGGAGGAGGAGGAGGATTTATATAAATTAAAGCATGATGAGAATTGACTGGGGGAATGCCAAAGATCCCTTCTTCCTCCTGGAGAATCTGGTGTCCCCTGCTGAAAAGATATTAATTTGCCCCCACCAGGGACATTTATCCTCTTCAGGTGCCTTATTTATACTATCCATATTTCATATTTTATTAATGCAACACATAATGAATCTTTCTTTAAATGTAAGTTGAACGTGACAACAATGCAAATCTGCCAACATCGTTAATTATTACGGACAGTATTTTTTTTTATCGACAATTAAAGTTTTAATGTTCCCCACTCCACAGAGAAAACATTCGCACCCAGGATTAAGGAACATGCGGTATAATTTATCATCTTCAACATTGTCTGCTTATTATAAAAATTGAACCAGTTAATGAATCAACCACACAGATCTTTCAAAGATTCAATTTACGAGCTATTTTTGCAGCAAAATGATGAAGGAAGGTTTCGTAGTTATGTAAATAATTATGTATTTTTTTTTTATTTTTATAGCATGTTTTTTCACAATGCGTTGGCAACACTGTATTCTTCACCTGACATAATTAGGAACTTAAAATCCAGACGTTTGAGATGGGCAGGGCATGTAGCACGTATGGGCGAATCCAGAAATGAATATAGAGTGTTAGTTGGGAGACCGGAGGGAAAAATACCTTTAGGGAGGCCGAGACGTAGATGGGAGGATAATATTAAAATGGATTTGAGGGAAGTGGGGTATGATGATAGAGACTGGATTAATCTTGCACAGGATAGGGACCGATGGCGGGCTTATGTGAGGGCGGCAATGAACCTTCGGGTTCCTTAAAAGCCATTTGTAAGTAAGTTGGCGACACTGTTTAGCCTCCTGGCAACCCCGAAATCAAAGACGTTATACCTGAAATTGAGTACGTCTGTGTTGACAGATTGAATTTACGAGCTATTTTTACCAGAGACAAGATTTTTTACAGCAAAATAATGAAGGGAAATTAGTTATATAAATAATTATGTAAAAAAAAACAACTTTTTTTTTTTACAATGGGTTGGCAACACTGTTTAGCTTCCTGGCGATGACGACATTGAAATTGAGTATGTCGTTGACAACGAATTGGCAAAGCGTTTTAAGTTAATAATACATCAAATACAACAAATAGTAACATTTTAATACAGATATATGTTGATCTCCACATATCTTCACTGTGACTAATATTAAAATAATGGGCAAACGTAAAGATACGAGTACAGACGATGAACTTAATGTTGGTAAGTCGAATTTCTAAAAAGTTCTAGGCGTACTTTCTTTTTAATTATATGTATGCAGTTATCTTGTTTTATAAAGTAGCTATAATGTGGGACTATAGGATTATTATTGTTAACGTTCTTTATAGTATTATTGTGCCTTTTGGCGTATATATGGCTTTGAAAATAGGAGCTATGTGGTTGAAGTTAGAACCTTGCGAAGTTCACAGAGCCTGTCATCAGAGAAATATTTTAAGTTTAATATCAATTAGTAAATATTGGCGTGCACTGTTTGATAATGTAAGGGCACAATTTCGGTGTAGTGGTTGATTATACTAAGAAAACTTAAGTTTACGGATTCATTCCTTCCTTCCTTCCTCTCTACACCAAAAATTCCTTTCTTATCTTATGTACAAAAATAAATTGACACTGAATCCTAGTGCCTTTTCATAAGCGTGTTGATGCGCAATCGACAAACAGAACAAACTGCTGTTATAGTCTTTTAAGATAAATTGTTAGCATTGAGGAAACCGTACAATATAGTTTTCCCTGTTCTACCTATCTTCCGTGATAGTGTGCTTTGTATTTTTATTAGTTAGTGTGGACAGTAGTTTATAGTGTACCGGTAACAAGTTCGTTTCAATATAAGTTTACCGCAAGGTAATATTTATTTCAGATACAAATGAATTGCCACTACAGAAGAAACACAAAAAACACAAACACAAAAAGCATAAAAAGAAGAAGTTACTGGAAGAAAGTGAAGGTTCGCAGGACCTGTCATTTGATGATGGTGACACAAGTAAGCCATCGCTTAAGTTAAAAATAAAATTTGGGAAGGAAGCAGGAGATAAAAAGTAAGTAAATCCCTCTTAATTGAACTGTTTTAAATGAGTAAATTGTGTTTGAAATTAAACGTGAAAAATGAAGGGATTGAAATGTGTAAATATTTTGCTCTAATTGATTGGTAGCCTTTAGTATTAGTAGGCTCTTTTTTTATGTCCGTATTCTGTTAATCACATAGGCCTAGTTCATAATCATAGTTCTTAGGTAGAATATTGTATTGTATTACAATAGCCCATTTTCGAAAAAAGAAATAATATAACTGAATGCTGTAGATTCTTTCCTTCCATTCCTTTCTCTTATTGTTTCTCTCCCTCATTCTTTCACTCTTTTCCTCATTTTTTTCGTAATCTACTTCTCTACTCCTATTACCTATTTCATCTTATTTCTACATTATACTTTACATATCAACAGTATTATTAACACACAATTGTACTTACGTACCTTATCGATGTCGAGAACCACTAACCTTCACTTCCGTACTCCATAGCCCTAACTAATAGGTTACGAGAAGAGTTACAAAATCAACTCTTGAAATTAATAGAGAAGTAGAACTCTGGCGACAATTCAATCATCACGTCACATGCTATATCAAACATTACAATAACTTACCTCTTATAATGAAAAATGCTTCACTTCATCACTCAACACCAACTTCCGCTAATAAACACCCTTAATAAAACCCTAACCTTTCTCTCATATACACTCTTACAAAAGCTCTTATCGTAATAACCTCAGTACTATAACATAACCTAGTACGATATTACAATATAGCATCTCAAAACTACCCTCTCTACGTAAGAAAATGCGTTCATTAATATTAAGTAATTGTTAAATGAATATAAAATAGAATAATGTCAATTTGCTGTTGCCCCTGTATGGTGCCCTTCCCTCTTTTCCCAAGTTAAGTTTGGTCAGTATCTACCTAGCTTCTGACTATATTAAAAACTTTTCAAGAAATACGGGAATTTCAGTGATCTTCCTTTATACACCATTTTAGGGCTTTTTAATTGGTATTTTCTAAATAACTTTATTAACTAAATTTGTGATCATACAAGTAGTCCTTGATAATGTAACAGGGAGTGTTATATTGTAAATCACTGTGTTCTCTTTAGTGCAGGTCAGCCTGGTTCTAATGATAAAGCAAAGGAAAAGGCATCTCCTGCTAAAACAATGGAAAAATCTGGCCAAGTGGGTTCTTCTCCAAAAACATCAAAAAAGAAAAAGGGCAAAGGAAAAGACAGTGGGACTTCTAGTGAAGAGGAAAGATGGTTGGATGCAATCGAATCTGGGAAATTGGAAGAGGTTAGAGCTTCAGTTGTTCTCAGTTCGTACCTAGGTAAAGAAATTGCTAGCTTCTTAGTTAACAATGCAATCTTTAATGTCATCTTTCATTACAGAACATAATGAGTTGAATTACAATACTTTGTTTCAAAGTACTTTAGTGTTACATTAAAACTAAAGAAAAAGTTACGTGTGCACTAAGGTAGAATCTGTAACCGTTAAACAGATTTGTAAGGAAAACTCAGAAAGGAAAGGAACCCACACAGTATTCTGAAATCACTTGGCAAGGAAAGAAAGAAATCACATGGAAATTTAGTTTGAATGCAGTGGGCATAGTTGGCAAATGTGATTAGGCCTAGTATTTTTTTTTCTTTCCAATGCCACCAGGCTGTCATTTTTTGACATAACTGGTCTCTCCTGGCAATGGCTTATTTGTAACCCACTTCTGAGTTTGGGGCACTTGAAAGGCAGAGTTACATTATCCCAATGATATTATGATAGGATGATTATGAAGTGCCAGGAGAGGTCTTAAATCTAAGCCTAACTTAATTTTCAGACAATGATGAACACAGAAACATTTCCCTTTAAGGAAAAATTTTTGTTTTGTAACCGGAAATCGAACCCGGGACCTCATGAACTGTAGTCAGAAGCTCTGACCACTAGCCCATGAGGCTGGTCTTAGGCCTCGTATAGAGAATGCTTTCCAACTTAACCAACTCTTGTTTATTGTCCAACAGATGAAGTATTTTATATGGAAAACACATTTCTTATGGATAGGGATGAAACCAAGTATTCTTTAAATACAGTAGTATTGTAACTGTCAAAGTGCAGTACACTTTATACCTGTTTACTTTATTTATCTTGGTTATTTGACATTTCTAATTTTTGCTGAAATTTAATTATCTTGATCTGAAAGTCTTTTTTTTTTATTTCCATGTTTGATAAGTACGAACTGTTGTGTATTTTTTTTTTTCGGTAGCCAATTTATTGATTTGTTACACTAAATCTTTCTCTTCTTTCTTGCGTAGAACATAAATCATTACAGTGCATATGGAATATGTATTTCAGGTGGATGATGAACTGAAGAAAATCAAACCGAAAGATCCAAAACTGATGACAGCCCGACAAAGGGCAATGTTTGAGAGAAAAACGGACAAAGAACCTAGCCCAGGAGGGGAGCAACTTCTTGCCCTGCCTTCAGGTGAGTTTGTAGATGAGGCAGAAATTAGTGTTAATTGTTTTTCATTAGTTATGTTGTTTCTCCAGAACCTGATTCCAGGATTGATTGATGAGAGGTTGCCCAAAAAAATGTGGAGTCATTTTTAAGAAGACCCTTAGCACAGAAGATCCAAGTTGTTTCATCTTCCAGAGAGGAAATAATGCCTGTTACTTCATCAGAATGAAACTAGTTGATTGTCATTGTTATAAAAAAAGAAACAAAACTTGTATTATTGATAATTTAAATTAAAATAGGCTAAAATAGGTTCAGTGGCTGACCATGATAATATCTTTGAAAAATATTGGAGTGCAAGAGGCCAAATGACTTTAATGTCAGACGCCTGGCATTAGAAAACAACAACAACATCAAATTAGTAATTTTTAGGCCTGATAAAATTAGCACTATTACTTACAACCAGGGCTGGGCAGTATTTGAAATACATTTGTATTTTGTAATTTGTAAGGATTTCGGAAAGTATTTTGTATTTAAATACATAAAATTGATGTATTTTGTATTTCAAATACTCAAAATACTTTTTTCTTCTTCTTGTTCTTCAAGTTTTGGGATTCGATTTCAAGAATGAATTTTTGTCTTATTGCCTACCCATTTCAGCTGTGCTAGCCATACACTTGGTTTTCTTGCCACAACTGATTTCCTTAACGCCATAAAGAAATCTCCAACAGCATCAAGGATCCATCACCCAACACTTGCTAAATGTTTAGCATTATGGAATGCGTCTAGGAGACTCAAATACTCAGAAATTATATCAGATGTCTTGAAATATTCATTAAAGTTTCCTTGCCCAACTCGATGGAATTCTCTTTATAGCTCAATCTCTCAAATATTGCAATTCAAACATGATATAAACAGTATATGTGAAAAACTGGGATTGCCAACCTTCAAAGATGTTGAGTTTCAGTACCTTGGGGAATATTGTGCAGTTCTGAAACCCATTGCCGTAGCCCTTAATTTAATGCAAATGAGAAGATATGCTATTACGGCCAACTTTTGTCCACATTAATTTCTCTTAAAAACAGATTACGTATTCTGTTACCTAGTAATCTACGCCATCTATTCCAAGTAAGTCCAATCCTAATAAGTTCGCTTTCATCAAGATTTAAAGTGATGTTTGATCTGACCCCAGAAGCAAATTGAGCTATTTTGGCAGCTTGCTCCACCCATCATTGAAGATGAGATGGCTACCTGACATTTCCTCACTAAGTGATAAGAAGAGGACACAGAATATGTGTGTGAAATCAGCTGAGCAGTTGTCTGCTACATCTTTGGTCAGTTCAGACGATGAAGATGATGAAAACAATTTTTATGTTTTCAACTCAAGTAAAACAGACTTTGAAAAGCAAAAAGAAAAGAACTTGTCTACTGCGGAGTATGAGCTCATACAATTCTTCAATGGCAAAGGGACAACCCTGTGCACTCTAGAGAATTACCCAACAGTGAAACAAGCTTTTATAAATATAATACAAGTTTGTGTTCCTCTACGCCTTTAAAAAGACTGTTCTGTTTTGCAGGATTTATTCATTCACAAGCAAGGGGATCCTTATCTTATGAACATTTGAGGAACTGGTTATTTTGAAAGGGAGCAGTAATTATTCATATGTAGCATAATTTCATTGCTGACTGGGAAAATGAAGAAGTTCAGTTACAGTGTTTATGTAAAACTTCGAGGTAATAGTAATATGCGTTACAAGAGCGGTATGTTGACGTTTTCATGTTCGAGGAAAAGATTGAAAAAGCGAAACATAGGTGAGCTTTTTTAATTTCCGAGAACATGAAAACAAACATACCGCTCGTGTATCATACATTATTTTGTGCGAAGATCATTTATTACATACCTGAAAGATGAATTTCTAATTGGTTGCAATGAAATCTCCATCTTGGTTTCTGTTTAATGACGGCAACTTTAGAAAACAAAAATATCTATACTCCAGCAGGCCGTGATATAAGTCTGCCTTTTTTTTCCCCCAGTCTATAAATGCGAACTTAAAACAAACGGTAAGGTTATGTAATGATTTATTTTTCATTTTAATATTTTAACAATATTATTTATATAACATATTGCAGTAATAACATCGGCATCTGGAGTCTTGTTGATTTTTTCACGGCTTCCTTAATGTTACTTGTATCAGGAATACAATAGCTTTCGTGGAGTAGTAGACTTTACTTAATTTTTGCAAATATTTAAAAACAATAATTAACAGTGCAATTTAGGTGAAATTGCAGTGGTAAGTTTCCAATTTATAATTATTACTATGTTAAACGTCTCTAAAAATAATATGTTAAAAGCCTAAAGCAGTAAAATGAATGTCGCGCTTAAGCGGTAAGAAGAGGGAAATTGTTATGTGTGTTAGGTTGGGAATACTGAATGTGGTATTTCACACTTACCGCGTATTGGTTCTATGCGGAAAACAAGCAAATACGCACGATCTCGCACAAAAGTACTTTGAATGTTAATATAATATTTTAGATTTTCAGTAATATTCTTATTTCTTTAGGCCTATATATTTTATCGAGTATTTGAAATAGAAATGTATTTTGGGTATTTGAAATACAAATGTATTTTAGTTAATTTTTTTAAAGTATTTTGTATTTGTATTTCAAATACAGTTATTTGAAATATTTGTATTTGAAATACTTGGATGTCAGTATTTTGCCCAGCCCTGCTTACAACGACCCATGAAACATATTAATACAACTTAATACGAATCTTCAGAAATAAAATAGATTTTTACCTGAAACCTGATGTCTATAAATAAAATACACATAAAGGAAATTACATTTCAGAGAATAGTGTTCAAAATTGGATAAAGCAAGAAATGAGAACCGAAAGGAATTGAACATGCATGTCATGAGTAATAGAATTGAAGAAATATGAAAATGAGAGGAATGTTGAGAAGTAGACTATAAGGTCATGTCATGTCCTGGAACTTTGTCACTCCAACTCTAGAAATTCAGATTTCTTCAAAATTTAAGAAATAATGTTCTTGTCTCATCTGGAAGCTCATTTCTTCTAGTTTTCAAAGATATATAACTTGTATCCATTACCTCAATAATTTCGTAATTATTTGGGCATTTATAATATAAGAGCACTATACTTTCTATATCTTCAGTGTATGTTTTCTCCCATTTCACATTTTGTGACATTTATTATCCTTCTGAGAGACAAAAGGCAAACTTCCAATTGGACAAAAGACTTCATTGAGATACTAAATTAAAGCTTAAACATGTGGCTATGTTGTAAATTAAACTTATTTTCAACTACGTAAAGATTAATAATTACTAATTATTATTTTCAATCGATTATAATTATTTTTCCCCAAAAATAAATAAATATAGGCTACATATATTTTTTTCTGAAGTGTTTATACAGAGAGAGTCAGAACTTTCTCCGCAGTGGCAGACACACTTAAATCCTGGTGTAGGTTGGTATTTCTCCCTTGCCTTAGGGGATAGCCACGCAAACAATACCGGCGCGTCCTCGCCAAGGTTATATACAAACCCTGCAGCCAGCAAGTGCATTCATTCCGTAAAATGTTTTCATTTGAAGAATGAGCTTTTTTTTAGTGGAATATGTGTTTCGAGAAGGTGACAAATACACTAAAAAAGTGAAACAGAAATTTAGAGAACGTTTCCCAAGCTCTAATTTATCTCATCGGGATACAGTGCGCGATCTGGTAAATAAATTTCGCCAGATAGGCCCCATTGTGTGGGAAACCCCACAGTTTTAACGGCAGGAAAACTGTTATAGTTTTCTAATCGAATGATAAAAAGCCTTAACAAATCGGTTAGAAAATTGGCACAGCAAACTGACATATCTTATTCCAGTGCGTGTAGAACATTAAAGAATGAACTAGGATTACAGGCGTACAAGGTATCGGTCATGCATGAAGTAAAACCCACAGATAATGAGAAAAGACTAAATTATTTTGTTTGATTTCAAAGATTTATTTGTCATCATGTTGTTGACGTGTTAGACAGAAAATTCTTTACAAACGAAGCTTGGTTTCATCTTTTAGGTTACGTAAATTCCCAGAATACACGGATCTGGTCCTGCGAAAACCATTATGCAATACACGAAACATCATTGCACTCCCAGAAATTTGGGGTATGGTGTGCCATATCACGAGCACGCATTAGGCCTAAAGGACAATTTTTTTAAAGACAAAGTAAACTCTGAAATTTATTGCTCAGACATATTGTTTCCTTTTACTGGACAATTAAATGAAATTTAATTAAATAGCTGTTTCTTTCAACAAGATAGTGTCACAGCTCATACATCTAACTGATCTCTGCAATTGTGAGAAGAGGTTTTCGAGGGAATAATAATTTCACAAGAATTGTGGCTGCTGAGATCTCCTGAAATAACGCCTCCTGATTATTTCTTTTGGGGAGCAGCTAAAGCTAAAGTGTACCAGTCCAATCCTATCACGATCGATGAATTAATATATGTAATAACAAACTTTTTCAATTCAGTGACGAAGGAAACTTTGAACAAGGTTTTTGAAAATAAGGTGAAATGGGTAGACCTATGTCTCCAAGAAAATGGACGACATTTTCAACTTCTTCTGTAGAGTAGGTAAGTGTTTTGGAATTTCAGTATTATTGCCATATTTATGATTTGTCGCTTCATAATGATTTTATATTCATTCTCCGTACGTAGCGCGCTCTCGTTTGTTCCACTAGCATAGCCAGTGGTACCACTCCATTCTGCGGATCTAGCGCGCTCTCGCTTATTCCACTAATGCGGAGAAAGTTCTGACTCACTCTGTATAATGTGGCATATCTTTTGAATGGTCCAAGATAAATAAATAATTTTAATATGTAACATTGTCCGTGTATAGGGGATCATTTTAGCAAAAGAAGTTTTACCCTAAGTTTTATTAGACCTAATAAAAAAAATTCTTTGGGCCCCCAAATTTGATTTTCAAGTTTGAATTATATAAATTACTTAGTTTACTCCCAAGAATCATGTCACCAAAGTTTGAAAAACATTAAGGAAAAAATGTGGATTTTTATCCTAAGAGTTGATGTATGCCTTAAAACATTCACTTTATCTTCCACACTTAAAACTGTTTTTTTCATTGCATCTTGCTCCATTGTCTTTTATGAAATATTTGTATGCAAACTGAATGTCTGAAGTTACAGTCTGAACTGAATGTCTGGAGTACATTGCGGTGCACAACTTGACTTGCTATTGCTTTTAAAGGATTGTTGGCACGACAGAATAGAAAGTTTGATCTTTCTCGCACTCCATTCTCGTTTCTTAGAATTTCACTTCTTGGCCCATAAAATTATTTTGTCACTGTAAGAGAAAGTGACAGTTTTAGTCGCTAAATATCATTACTGGCTCGTGTGAATTCCTCGCAACAACAGTTACTGTTTAATATAGTTAGCACGTGAATTTTAAAAGAATTTATATTGTTGCTAAATGTCACTATAAACGAGTTGTTTATTAAAAGTGTGTTATAAAATAAATTATATGTTTTTAATACAGATAAAAACCGTTGCTCTAGCTGAGTTGTCACACTAACTGCGGTCACTATAACCAAGTTCAGATGTACTCAGAAAACTGACTGAAACATCCGTTAACTTCCTTAGTATTTACTATAATTAATTGTTTTTGTTGATAGGTTACAAAGAAAAAGTGATGACAGCTGAAGCAATACAGAAAGCTGCATTGAAATCCCAGAAGAGAAAACAACTAGCTGATGAGAAGAGGGAGAAGGACAAGGTAGAAGATTAAATATGGATAACTGATTTTTCATTTGAAGGAGTGAGAATGATGTAGTCTAAGTTACACAAACAAAATTTTACAGGAGAGCTTGTTACAGATTTAGAGTCCAATGCTATTAGGTGCGGTATCATAATTTCTTCAGTGTATACTTACATCATTTGTTGAGTAATTTTACTAGTAGCTTCCCCATGTATGTAAGAAATGAACTTGCACAAAAAAAAAACAGTTTTGTTAAAAGTGCGGCTTTGAATTATCTCATTCTTACCCCTTCATTTGTCTTATTATTTGTATTATGTAACGACACATAGTCCATGTTATACAGAGGATTCAGCTCGGCTTCTCACCAGGAATATGTGCATCAGATGTGTTTGCATGGACTGTGTTAATATTGTTCCGTAACCTCTTGCATACTTTTACGGATGTTTTATTATATCTTTGTCAGTGACTGATCATTGAGTGTGAAGTGACTTATCTTGGTCGTGGGCATCAGAGTACTAGAAAGCAAAACAAAAGATACCTTTAGTTTGAGTTGGAAAATATTCATGTGTAACCGGTATTCTCTAGAAAATAAGTCACCAGTACTTAAAATTTAATATGTACAAGGGGTCGTCATAAAATTTTAATTATCACCTCGAAAAAATGAAGCCGCGACCTTGAAACTTGGTGATGGTGTTAGTCCTTTTCTACATATTCACCGTTCAACACGACACATTTTTCCCAATGATGGATGACTTGACAGAGGCCTTGGTTGTAGAAGTGTGCATTTTGGCTGTTCAGGAAACGTTCCACCTCAAAAATCACCTCGTCGTCATTCTGGAAATGCCTGCCACGCAATGGTTTCTTCATCCGAGGAAAGAGGTGGAAGTCACTGGGTGCCATATCAGGAGAATACGTGGAAACACGTGGATTCACCACTGCCAAAAAAGATGAAGACCTAACCATCACCGGGCAAGGTGATGCTGAGTGTTTTTTGGGACATCCAAGGTGTGGTGCTGACAGATTATGCTCAGAAGTGGCAAACCATCACAGGAGCATACTACCGAAATCTCCTGACGAGATTACGGGAGGCTATCAAGACGAAGCGTCGCGGGAAGCTGTCGAAGGGGGTCCTTTTGCTTCATGACAACGCCCAGCCCATTCTGCACAGGATACAGTCAAACATGCTGCTTCTTTAAGCTATCAAATTTTGCCTCACCCCCCGTATTCTTCTGATATGGCACCCAGTGACTTCTTCCTCTTTCCTCGGATGAAGAAACCATTGCGGGGCAGGCATTTCCAGAATGACGACGAGGTGATTTTTGAGGTGGAATGTTTCCTGAACAGCCAAAATGCAGACTTTTACAACCAAGGCCTCCGTCAAGTCATCCATCGTTGGGAAAAATGTGTCGCGTTGAAGGGTGAATATGTAGAAAAGGACTAACACCATCACCAAGTTTCATGGTCGCAGCTTCATTTTTTCGAGGTGATAATTAAAACTTTATGACTACCCCTCGTAAATATTTGAAGGAAGCTGGAAAGATGTGCTATATTTAAATATAAGAGTGACATTTTAATGATAGCTACAGAACACCACTTGGCAGGCTGTTTGAACTCATGGGCATTGATGATGATGATGATGATGATGATGATGATGATGATGATTATGATTATTATTATTATTTTGTTTTTTGTTTTCGGAAGTGTAAATTAACTTGATGAATCTTTTAACTGAAAGAAGAGGTAGTTTTTCTACAGGTTTGTGTTTAATCAGTGCATCTACTGTTTCATTTTCAATTGTTCCTGAAGGAGCAGTTATCCATTATTAGGCAATTTTTTTTTTCTTCCATTGAAACAGTATTTTTATACAGTATACATGTAAACTTCCTACTTAATTTTTCCCCAAACTTATAAATTCTTATATTTGTAGTTGACGATCTTGCAAGCTATTTAAAATGCAGTAATGCGATTGTCAATTGGCAATATTAATGATTGGTGTTTGTAGAAAAAAACAATGGAGCGACTGTTGAAGAAGCAGGAGTCAAAGGCTGGCAAGAGCAGTAACAGATCACGATCAGCTCGCAAGCAAGTTCCTCGTGTAACTTACTGCAACACTGTGGATGGAATCAGCATTTCTCTTCCTCCCAGCGTGGAATTCCCTCTGCAGCCACAGACATCAGTGGGGTAAGATTTCTGCCTTACAATAAAACAGGATATGTCCAATGACCAGGATCTTGGTAGTCCTCCTTGCTTCCCATTACAGGCTAATTACATCTAGTGCACTCTATCTTTACTTAGGGTGCTGCACTGAAGTAGGTATTCTGCATTTATTAGTGTCTGTTGCATAACATAGCCGTACAATAAAAGATCAGTTCCCTAATATGGGTAGTTCATTGCCATTTTTATCATACATAGGAGGATCGAAAAGTAACGCACAACAATTTTTTGTGGTAATGTATTTAATAGGTAAGCAAAACGAAATAATGTACAAGAAAGCTGCAGGTTTTACATATTTTTCAACATAGAAACCAAGTCTCTCGACACATTTTTCCCATCAGGGCACCAGATTCAGTACATCTCGTTCATAAAATTCCATTTTCTAGGTGTATAGTCATCTGAGCGTGACTGATTTCATGTCTTCATCCGAACTGAAGCTCCTAAAAATTTCTTCATTAGTCCGAAGAGGTGAAAGACGCTGCAAAGTCTGGGCTGTACTGTGGGTGATTGCTGCCTCAGTGCCTCTTACATTGGGTGGTGTTGCAGCGGTCACTGGTCGGCTGGAACGTGCTTTGTTGGCGGCCCTCTTCGAAGAACCTGCACCATCTAGAGATGTTGCTACTGTCCAGACAATCAGCACTGTACACCTCTAACATTTCCCTATGGATTTCACGCGGACTTTTTCGTTTTGCCCACAAAAAACGGACTACATCTCACTGTTCTTCACAAGTAGACGATGCTAGCACACATGCCATCTTTACTCAGTAGTTACCACTCTTTCCGCCAGGGTGACACCTGATCGAGTCATTGCTGTCTATAAGGCAAGATTCAAACTAAATATCTGCCAACTTCGAATGTCGTAACCAAAATAGAGTCCACACCTGTGGAGTAACATTACCACATCTAGCCGTGAAACCAGGTGGCCTGGGTTCGATTCCCGGTCGGGGCAAGTTACCTGGTTGAGGTTTTTTCCGGGCTTTTCCCTCAACCCAATATGAGCAAATGCTGGGTAACTTTAGGTGCTAGACCCTGGACTCATTTCACCGGCATTATCACCTTCATCTCATTCAGACGCTAAATAACCTGAGATGTTGATAAAGCGTCTTAAAATAACCTACTACTAACCAAAATAGTATTCTGTAAAAAACTGGTTGTGCATTACTTTTTGATCCTCCGTCGTAATATTCATGCTCATCATCATTACGGTCCCTATGAAATAATTCAGTGCAAATTAACTTTACTTTTTTTTTTTGCACTTGTTTCGAAAACTTCAGTACTATATGAGAGGACTGCAAATATAAATGAAAAACAGTTATCTGTTCTCTTATTTAGTATTCGTGTAAAAAACAAATTTTTAAATATGTTACTACCTATATTAAAACTTGATCGTCCTTAGAGGTTTAATGATCATCTAGTTAGCTGTTGTATTTGAGGTTTTCAAGTTAAAACCCAACTAAAAACAGTGGATTTTAAAGTGTGATAAAATCCTTAACATAGTTCCCTCCAGATGGAATTGTTGGAAAGCCTCTGTTGTAGATTATGGGAAGTAAAGTAATCCTTTCTGTGATAGAGGGCTCCAGGCAAAATTTGTCAGCCATTTCTCGTCCATGTCAGAATTACTATATCCACCTGTTTCCTATTCCAACACAACTTAATTTCAGCAATGAACTCAGTGAATCATCTTGTCTTTTCTTGGAGAAATTATGTTAAATAATTTATTTAAATGTACAGTATGTTTTTCTTCAACAGAAAACCCCTTCCAGTACCGGTGCAATGTGGTGTTGAGGGCTGCACCAATATGAAGAAATACTGTTGTTCTGAGACAGGAATGCCATTGTGCAGTCTGGAATGCTACCGCAAGAATATCTCATCACTGGAATATTCAAGTAGAGGAAACTAGATGTTGCAAATTATTTATATGTTGTCATTCATTTCGCATTTTGTAAATAAATTTCATAATTCATAATAAAATTACAAATCTTTCATGATTTTTAGTACCTAACCACATTCTGCCTTCCTGTCTCCTCATACAGACTTCTATCCTCACATTGAATGATGTGAACCTGCAGAAAATGTACATATACCTAATAAATTTGAGAGCATTAATATGGATTGTAAAGCAAATGTGTTGATTGGCTTTTGGACAATGGGGACTAAGATTGTTGACATAGCTTGCATCTTTGTTTTACTTACAAGTAAGGAACAAATGACACTTGAAGTAGATATCCCATTTCACTTGTATTTCCTTATTCTTACCGCGTTACTGATCGGTTCTTAAACGATGTTCTGTTTGTTGTGTTATCTCAATTTGCCTGCATAATTGATTCACAAGAGCTTTCAGGTGAGAATCACGAATTCTTTGCCACACTCATCGAGTATTTTGCTATTTGGTATATTTTATATTTGTAATTTTTTAGGTTTATTATATATTTCTTTACTGGTGGATAATTTTCATATTAATAATTTCTTTTATTTATGCAGTGATCTAAGAAGAAGACTTGCTTTGTTGAATCAGCGAAAGCAGAAGTTTGGAAACCCCCCAAACTGAAAAAAAAAAAAAGACATTTCGATTTGAGTATTTTTTTTTCATCCATAATAGTTTTCACTTTTCTAATTTTTCATTGTCAGATCAACAAAATCTACATCGATATGAGGCATAGTCCTCCTACCTCTTTTTCAATATATTCATCATGCCAGTTTCATTCTTCATTCTTGATGAGTTCTGTGTTCCATTATTGTGTTTAATTAAATTTATTTCAATATATTTGATTGTTTCCATGGATTTTCCTGTTATATGAAGTAAAGTGTCTTACCTATCATATACAAATAACTGTTGATTATATTGGTTTTGTGTGTGTATGTGTGTGCGTGCATGCATGTGTGTGTGTTTTGTTTCTTCAAAGATTTTATAAGGATATTCATGAATATTTTCGATTATAACGTTGAATAGTGTTAATAAATATAGCGTAACATGATGAAGATAATAATAATACCGGTAATAATAATAATAATAATAATAATAATAATAATAATAATAATAATAATAGCTTCTTGTCTATGCATATGACGTGAATATGTTAGGAGAAAATTCACAAATGATTAGAGAAAGCATGGGAATTTTACTTGAAGCCAATAAAGCGATAACTTTGGAAGTAAATTCCCAAAAGACAAAGTATATGATTATGTCTCGTGATCAGAATATTATATGAAATAGAAACATAAAAATTGGAGATTTATCCTTCAAATATCTTGGAGCAACAGTAACAAAAATAAATGACACTCTGGATTAAATTAAACGCAGAATAAATATGGGAAATGTGTGTTATTATTTGGTTGAGAAGTTTTTGTCGTCTAGTCTGCTGTTAAAAGATGCGAAAGTTAGAATTTGTAAAACAGTTATATTACCAGTTCTGTATGGTTGTGAAACTTGGACTCTCACTTTGAGAGAGGAACAGAGATTAAGGGTGTTTGAGAATAAGGTTCTTAGGAAAATATTTAGGGCTAAGAGGGATGAAGTTACAGGAGAATGGAGGAAGTTACACAACACAGAACTGCACGCATTGTATTCTTCACCTGACATAATTAGGAACATTAAATCCAGACGTTTGAGATGGGCAGGGCATGTAGCACGTATGGGCGGATCCAGAAATGCATATAATGTGTTAGTTGGGAGGTCGAAGGGAAAAAGACCTTTGTGGAAGCCGAGACATAGATGGGAAGATAATATAAAAATGGATTTGAGGGAGGTGGGATATGATGATAGAGACTGGATTAATCTTCCTCAGGATAGGGACCAATGGCGGGCTTATGTGAGGACGGCAATGAACCTCCGGGTTCCTTAAAAGCCAGTAAGTATGTATGTAAACTCGTTTTAAATGCAAATGGGAATTATAGGTCTCACCAATGACAGGCCTATAGCTACAACAGTATTATAAAATGGGACAATCCAATCCAAAATAGCATGAATGGTCACTCTACTTAAAAAAAAATACCACTATTTGACTGCTACACCTCCATTCTCCATCCATAATTACGGCCTTATCATGTGATAGGAAAAAGAACATGAACTGATAACGGTAGGTGTCACTACTGGTATGGAAGTTTTGACCATGGTTATACAATACATTTTAACAGTCATCATGTCTGGCTGCGAAACCAGGTGGCCCGGGTTCGAATCCCAGTCGGGGCAAGTTACCTGGTTGACGTTTTTTCTGGGGTTTTCCCTCAACCCAATACGAGCAAATGCTGGGTAACTTTCGGTGCTGGACCTCGGACTCATTTCACCGGCATTATCACCTTCATTTCATTCACATGCTAAATGACCTGAGATGTTGATACAGCATCGTAAAATAACCCAATAAAATAAATAAAAAAATACAATACATTTCACTCTGTTTTATCTTTCATTCTTATTCAGCAAATTAAACAAATATGTACAGATCACACGTGTATATTTCTTTCAGCACGTAGCTATTATACAGTTCCTTTAAAAATCAAATCACAGGTAAAAACAGAGTTTGATTTGTTTCCAATAATTGTCGTTAGGATCATGTCTGCACAGTAATTACTGAAATAACAGTAGATATTGTTTCTTACGAGCAATTGTTCATTGCAAGCTGGAAATTTGCTTTGTTTCTGTTTCAACGGATTTATAGTAGTACATTATTAATTGTCCACATCAACTCCGTAGTGCAAAAGAAATCATGGCATAATCATGATACATAGGATTACTCAAAAGTCAAGAAAGATTATTTTATTTTCACAGAAACTTCTCTTTCAATTGTTTCACTATTGTTCCAATGACAAATGAAATAAGTAAACAGCAATTGACTCTATTCCTGAGTGAGTTAATGTATGTTTTTTTTTTGCAAATTCATATAAGAAAATAAATGGTTTTGCCTCTACAAATGTGAATTGGTTTTATTCAGTGTTAGTATAAATTTAATACAGAGATTGTTCTGACACTGAGAAAATTCAGAACTAAATGGATTGGGGTATGGACCCTATAATTGTCGCCATTATAGAAGTTTGTAAAAAAAAAAATTGAAGAAATTAAAGATTTTGTGAATGCTATTAATCCCCTCCTAGAAGAAAGACTGCTGTAAGGGAAGAGAAAAATGGCGACTATACATGAATGTTTTGGAATTGATTTATACCTGAATAAATCTATTTGAACAATACTGTATTATTATTTTTTCATAAACTTAGTACTTGTTAACGAATCCGCCACAGTTGACCAGTGGTCAGAGCACTGAACTCATAATCCTGTGGATCCAGTACACGCCATTAGGGCAGGGGACTTCTTAACGAAGTTAGAAGGCTTTGAAATCTTTCTTGACTTGTGAATAACCCTGTATATTACGATATAATATGTTATACAACAATTTTAATGTATGACAAGACTATCACAATATAAAAACAGTTACAGAATCAGGAAGAAACAATCACGAGAAATAAAAGCGAACAATGGAATAAAACAAGCCTGTAATTTTTCTCATGTTTAACATCTATATAATATTATATATTGATGATATCTTTAACAAATGGTAAACTGAAGTATACACAGGGATAAAAATTAAGAAACACTTATGTCATTACAGTTCTCTGCAGATGATCAGTTACCGTAGTTTTAAAATAATGAAGATGAACTTCATAACTCAACCTTCCTTTTAAATAAAATAATAAATATGGTAACATGAAAATCCCCAGTAGTCTGGTAGTTTTTGCAAGTTTATTGGATGTATCTACTCAATTCATCCAAAATTCTAAAATTAACATTTTCCATTGATAAAAAGGAATATTTTCGTCAATAGATAGGTACGTGAAAACTGAAACCATGCTCAAATAAATTTATTTGACACCTACTCAGCCAGTTTATTGGATGTATCTACTCGATTCATCCAAAATTCTAAAATTAACATTTTCCATCGATAAAAAGGAATATTTTCGTCAATAGATAGGTACGTGAAAACTGAAACCATGCTCAAATAAATTTATTTGACACCTACTCAGCCAGTTTATTGGATGTATCTACTCAATTCATCCAAAATTCTAAAATTAACATTTTCCATCGATAAAAAGGAATATTTTCGTCAATAGATAGGTACGTGAAAACTGAAACCATGCTCAAATAAATTTATTTGACACCTACTCAGCCAGTTTATTGGATGTATCTACTCAATTCATCCAAAATTCTAAAATTAACATTTTCCATCGATAAAAAGGAATATTTTCGTCAATAGACAGGTACATGAAAACTGAAACCATGCTCAAATAAATTTATTTGACACCTACTCAGCCAGTTTATTGGATGTATCTACTCAATTCATCCAAAATTCTAAAATTAACATTTTCCATCAATAAAAAGGAATATTTTCGTCAATAGATAGGTACGTGAAAACTGAAACCATGCTCAAATAAATTTATTTGACACCTACTCAGCCAGTTTATTGGATGTATCCACTCAATTCATCCAAAATTCTAAAATTAACATTTTCCATCGATAAAAAGGAATATTTTCGTCAATAGATAGGTACGTGAAAACCGAAACCATGCTCAAATAAATTTATTTGACACTTAGCCAGTTTATTGGATGTATCTACTCGATTCATCCAAAATTCTAAAATTAACATTTTCCATCGATAAAAAGGAATATTTTCGTCAATAGATAGGTACGTGAAAACTGAAATCATGCTCAAATAAATTTATTTGACACCTACTCAGCCAGTTTATTGGATGTATCTACTCAATTCATCCAAAATTCCAAAATTAACATTTTCCATCGATAAAAAGGAATATTTTCGTCAATAGATAGGTACGTGAAAACTGAAACCATGCTCAAATAAATTTATTTGACACTTACTCAGCCAAAGCAACAAATATGCAAAGAAATATGTAATGAAGTACAATAATTTCTTAATGTCATAAATAATTAAAATAACATTTTAATATAAATAGAGTTAATTTTAAATAAAGTAAAATAATATTCTTTGAAAATTCTGTTAACATAATTTATAACTATTTATATTCCTCTTAATCAACAGTGAGGATTTTCCGTGTTAGTCTTTAAAAATAATTTTTTATTGAGCAGTCAATTGTGGTTTGTTTATTGTTAGACAGCTTTTTAGAGCTAACTACTCAATGATTTTTTTTCCACAATATTCATACAGCATTATATTCATAATAAATAGACTTCGTTGAATTGCCACAAGCATCATGCAATCAGGTTGCCGATGTACGGTAGTATAGAAGAGGTCAGCAACCTCCCGGTCTCGTAGTATAAGCAGTTCATGTTAACAGTTGTGACCAGTCCAAATAGGTAGAGCAGCTACAGCTAATGTATACCTATGTAAGCACTTGTTTTTGCATTACTGTGGTTGGAATAGTCAACGCTTAACATTTGTTCAGTGCAGGCAAGAATTCAATCAAACATACTACAATGAGAGTGTTGCTGTTCCAAATAATTGCCTCTGGAATACCCTTACCCCCGCAGCTAGTCTTGACCCGTTAGGAAACGTGGTTGGATGCTGTTAATTATTTTGCAGAACATTACGGCAAAATAATGGAGGTAATTGATGCATTGCTTTTGGACACGATTTTAAAATTAGAATCAATGAACAGAATATCTTCCAATAGCTGTAAAATCATTGTCTTCTGAACAGCTATTGGAAGATATTCTGTTCATTGATTCTAATTTTAAAATCGTGTCCAAAAGCATCACCCTGTTAGAATCGTCTAACTACAACTCTCAGAAGCCCTTAATGTAGTGGATAAAGTATCACAAACCGTTATCCAAAATAACAATTCACTAATTTCAGAAAAAGTGAAATGTAAGTTGAAAAACGTTATTGCTAAAAATTCTGCCTATTCACAACTTCGTATTATAAATGATGTACCATCAGGTCACGACAAGACATCTAAAGTTGGTGTACTAAAAAGTAGTGACTTTCTGTTCTTCAAATATGCACCTACTACATCGTATGATAAACGTACATTTTCCCAAAATAAAAACTGTTTAAGTGACCATTGGAGGAGGTTACTTTGCAGTTGTTCGAAATATACGTAACTCTTCACTGCACATATTCAAGGTTGATGTGAGTATCTTACATTAAATTTTAAGAGTTAATATATCTCACTATAAAATAATTGTGTATTTACATGTTTAGATGTTTCCTACTTCAATGATCATTCATTATATTTCTTGAATGAAGAATACAAGTTTTATTGTAGCCACAGTATACTGCTCAATGTTTACATCCGTTGCACGCCCCCTTCTCATACAGTCTATACTGCATGCACAGTAAACCTTGCGAGTCTCGTGGCAATTCCACGAAGTCTAATAATAAATGTAATTATACTATGGACTGAGATTATTTAAGTACTAGCGGAGGTTTGTTTTTCACTCTTAAGTTAAATCTGTCTCATTTGTCATCGCATGCTGCAGTAGATTCCAATTTCAAACTTGCTAATTTTTAAATCAGAATTAATATTTTGCAATAATATAAACATGCAACCTAAATTATCTTATTGCAGACAGTAACCTTGATCACAGCAACTATTCAAAATGCTGCCTTTCACATACAGACATTCCTGGCAACGTTTTAAGTTTTCTTGAGTTCTTGGATCCTCCTGAGCCCTGAGACATTTGTTGTTTTATTTTTAAAGTTCAGTACAATTCTACATTAAAAAAAAAGTCACTGACATGAGGAAAAATGCTGACAAAATTCTGCAGGTCACAGTTAGGGCACAAATCCAGGTATATTATACTATACTTCGAGTCTCTGCACAATCATCTTATATCATAAATATGTATGAAGTATAGTATAGTATACCATACTCTAAGGATTCAGGAGTCTAGAAATACTGTATTTGAAATTTATGTCCTTATATTGCGTTGAAAAATTCGTCTCTTGTACAGGACAATGCAAGTCATAGTATAGGCACATTTTCTAGTTTAATACCAGTATGGTGGTGTTGTGGTTTATTGGTTTATTGGAGATCGGGATTGATACTGAAGGTTAGAAATAAAAGTTCAATCTGCAGAAATGAACTTTTGAAGAGCAGTGGACAGATACAAGGAAATACATAAGGAACAAAAATATTCCAAATTCGCTTGATGATAAAAACTATGAGTACTAAAACAATTGAAGGAGTCAGAAGCAAAGGGGTATAAATGCACTTAAGTTATTTTTGAGAAAATGTTGTTGTTGTTGTTCTTGTTTTATAATGCCAGGCGTTTGACAATAAAGTCATTTGACCTCTTGCACTCCAATAATTTTCAAAGATATTATCATGGTCAGCCACTGAAGCACAGATTTTGAGGTGTTCCGAATCCATTTCTTGGTTTGAGTTGCACAATGGGCAGTTAGGGGACTGATATATTCCAATTCTAGGCAGGTGTTTGGTCAAACAATCATGGCCTGTTGCCAATCTAAATGCAGGTGCAGCTGCAGACGATTTTCGTGGTAAATCGGGAATTAACTGTGGATTATGATGCGGTTTTGAGAAAATGTGGTTGAAAGTAAAACTCGCGCAGAAGATCTGAAAGCCTGGTTGACGTCATTGGAAGGGAGGGAGAACTGAGTGAAACCTACAAATATGTGCGCTAAACATCTAACTGAAAGCATTGATCTCTTACCATAGTCGGAGTCCTCAACCTTTGCTATTCCATCCATTTTATTGTTACAGCTGGAATTACCATCACCATCACTGATATCACGGAGGCTTAAGATCTGTGGCCGGGAGGAAAAAGATCTTAAGTAAATATTTTATACTTTTCAGGAGAGCGGTAGAAATATTGAAATTGGTGTCAATTATAGAGTTTTTTTAATTAAGAGGTTTTTCCTGGATATTATTTGTTTATATTTCTTCTAAAATAGCTAATGTTGCTCATTTAACAATTTTCTTGATTATTTCCAAAAATAGCCGCACTTAAGCCCCTTTAAGATTAGAAGCTAAACTGAGTAGAAGGGACTATTAAACATAAAACCTTTTTCATGTCAAAATAAATGAGAAATGTAAATTATTAGAAATGCAAAATGGGTTTTAAACAATTATAGGACTGTTTACCCTGATGCTTAAAGTTTTAAAAGGAAAGGACATCAGTATGTGATAAAATGGCTAAAATACAAGTTAGACCTTTTTAATAGGGAAGGATGGAAAGTAAATATGTGATGTTTGTAAGGAATAAAGTATTAAATATTCTGAAGTCCTTTATTCTGTGTGTGCTCGATTCAAAAAGTACTTAGGACATTTGGTAACGTCCTATAAATCCAGTCAGGAGTCTTATTTGACTTTAGCCGTTTTACCTGATTGTAGAGAATTGTTTCCGCTTTCAGAAAATATAAAAATCTCATTTTCACAAAAAATTGACTTAAGACCTTTTTCCTTCCGGCCACAGAGATAATGGGGTCTATAACATCATCAGAAAATAACTCGCGTTTCATAGCCTATAATCATTTTAAAATTCTGTTAACATTTTCACAAAGAGGACTCCAATTTAATTCATTTCAGAATATTAATCCCTAGATATCTGTAGAGCTTTCCAAATTAGTAGAACATTTAAGAGAAATCTTTGCTCACCTGCAATGTGTATGGTTATTAGGAGCCATCCCTTTGATACCGATGTTGAGTCCTTGCTCCAACACTTGCTGTGCACGTGGTATGACAATTTATAACACTTTTGCCTAATATCGTATTTTTCAACTAATAACAACCTACTTGTTTTCCTCGGTGGATCACCAACTTATGACGTGGCTGGAAGCCCGAGAAAATTTCGAATTACTTGTTTTCGTTTTCTTTCGAGAAATTCCCATTTTTTAGCGATGTTCTAACACTAGTATTGCTCCCAGTACTGTCAATTGCTTGTTTCAGTTTAATTCTTAATGCAGTGACTGTTGCAACGTGTTTTTAGGACATGTAAAAAATCATATGCTATCCTTCGCTCTACACTTTAATCAAATGCATCTAGTTTCAAGAAATCCTTTTATTTGTTTTCTTCTTATCCGACATTAAAAAATATATACCGTTGTCACACACTATATTCCTCGTTTGTGTCACAATTATAGTTTTACAGTACTACGGGACAAGCCTGTAGCCATTGCCACTCTTGAATTTTGTGTAGAGAAATTTTAATCGCTTGAGAAGTTTATTTAGACATGAACACCAATACTTATTTACTTACTGGCTTTTAAGGAACCCAGAGGTTCATTGCCGCCCTCGCATAAGCCCGCCATTGGTTCCTATCCTGAGCAAGATTAATCCAGTCTCTATCATCATATCCCACCTCCCTCAAATCCATTTTTATATTATCTTCCCATCTACATCTCGGCCTCCCCAAAGGTCTTTTTCCCTCCGGCCTCCCAACTAACACTCTATATGCATTTCTGGATTCATGCCCTAACATGCCCTGCCCATCTCAAACGTCTGGATTTAATGTTCCTAATTATGTCAGGTGAAGAATACAATGCGTGCAGATCTGTGTTGTGTAACTTTCTCCATTCTCCTGTAACTTCATTCCTCTTAGCCCCAAATATTTCCTAAGCACCTTATTCTCAAACACCCTTAACCTATGTTCCTCTCTCAAAGTGAGAGTCCAAGTTTTACAACCATAAAGAACAATCGGTAATATAACTGTTTTATAAATTCTAACTTAAACATCAATGCATTGTTTATAATTTCTTTGGTTTGAATATGAAGCTTCTTCCTTTTTAATTTTGAAATAACTGGAGCCATTTTCTTAAGAATTGCAATTTATGAACACTTAAGGGAAGACTCCAGTGAAAATCATGAAAATTTTTCCAAATTTTTTTTTAGCTATTTCACTTGTTCAGAATTTATATTTTCATACCCCAAATGGATTCAGCTCAATTCTGATTACAAATACTCGTATGTTTACACTTTTTAAATAAGGCTGGAAGGGGGCGTGGAATTTAAAGATCTGTCAAAATTGTTTTTCATCGAAGAATTGTTTTTAAAATGTCTGATTACAAATCTAGTAACTTTTTGTTGGCTCCCTGAAGTTACTAGATGAATGTAGCGGAGGAGAATATTAATTTACATAAATATTCATTTTATTTTCAAATCTATTTTTCTGTGTTCATTTTTATTGATTCAAGACCAACTTTCTTATGCCAAATATTACTCAATCTGGATGAAATTTTTACTGCAAGTATTTATGAGGTAGCTGCATGTTTCTATGCATTTATTTTGTGAGAAATGCTGCTAGTTTATTTTATTAATATTTTTCTTAAGAAAAAATATTAATAAAATAAACTAGCAGAATTGATTAATATTTGGCATAAGAAAGTTGGTCTTGAATCAATAAAAATGAACACAGAAAAATAGATTTGAAAATAAAATGAATATTTATGTAAATTAATATTCTCCTCCGCTACATTCATCTAGTAACTTCAGGGAGCCAACAAAAAGTTACTAGATTTGTAATCAGAAATTTTAAAAAAGAATTCTTCGATGAAAAACAATTTTGACAGCTCTTTAAATTCCACGCCCCCTTCCAGCCTTAATTTAAAAAGTGTAAACATACGAGTATTTGTAATCAGAATTGAGCTGAATCCATTTGGGGTATGAAAATATAAATTTTGAATAAGTGAAATAGCTAAAAAAATTTGGAAAAATTTTCATGATTTTCAGTGGAGTCTTCCCTTAAACTAACTCTACAAATGTATTATATAATTTAAATACACACATTACTGTACTATTTATATATGCTACTGAATATTTTTAAAACTTCTGTAATGTAACACAAAGCTATGCACTAAAAGCACCTAATAGGAAGCGAGCGTGACAGAGAGAAATGTTTTGCAAGTGGACTTTACTCCACACCAGGAACCAGTACCTGACATTTAAATCTCAATGGTCGCCGGGCTTTCAGATCTTTCGCGCGAGCTGTACTTAAGCTATCGTAAAATCCGCAAAATTTGTAAATTTCTATTTTAGTGTGTGGTGTGGTTAAAATATATATCCTTTTGTCACTAAAATTTTACATGCTTTAGTTTACCCTGGATGCACTTAACTTATGTTTTTAAAAATGTCACTTGTACCCCTTTGCTCCTGATCCCATCAATTGAAATGCATGCGTAAAGAGCGGAATGTTGCTGAAAAAAAAAAACTTAATTACTAGCCAGAAGTGAAAAGAAACTTGGTATAAAGATGTGTTTGTTAATCTGTATTGGTAACTTGTGGAGTTTAGTAATGGAGGGTTTGAAAGTGTATACACGCGTTTATATTAATACATTTTCAAATTGATACTCTATTCATATCCGTCGAGTAAACTCATACACACATTTCCAAATAAACCATAAATATTCCAATGTCATATCATATCCATCAAATAGACTCAGACACACTCACTTTCGAAGAAATTATTTACATTTTAATTGACATTCATATTTATCGAATGGGCACTTGTTCCTAAAAAAACCGTAACATTTGAGATGACACCATAATCGTATGCGTTGAGTGAACTCACAAATACATGGAAACACAAACATTGGAGTTGACACTCCATTCATATCCATTGAGTGAAATCTACGTTCTTGTTTTCACAGGAACTATAAACATTTATGCATCCATTGAGTGAACTCAAACATATTCGCTTCCAAGAAAACACAAATATTTGAATTGACACATTGTATCTGTTAAATGGCACGTACACACTCGCTTCTTAAGGAACAAATGTCTAAATTGACACTCCATATCCATCGAATGGATTTATATATACTTGTTTCGAAAAAAGAACTGTAATAATTTGAATTGATACACCATATCATCCGTTATGCTTCGTAAGTACGTACACACTCACTTTCAAGTAGATTCTTCGAGATTTCATCCAGGCTTGTCAGCTGTGGGAAATGGTAGGACTGTCGTCATGGCAACGTCATGTTAGCGCAGTTGAGGGACATGCCCAAGTTCGTTCAAGTATTGCATGTTGCCTAAAACATCAATATGCGGCACATGTAAATTTTATGTCACAACTCTAGTAGTGAAATTGAATTCGTCAGGCAAGCGGAAATAAAATTATAATTTTAAATTAATTCCATGAAGAGGGCAGCACCATGGAGTTCCTCCCCAGCAAAAATCACTGGTACTCTGTGATAAGAACTTAATAATTTCTTTGATGTTACATGACCCTAGTGACGCGATATGGTGCTCTCCATACATCTGGTCTTCTACGAAGCGTTCGCCAGAAAACAGGTTTCGCTCAGGTAAATGTCGTCAGCCTTTTACTGTTACAGATCAAACGCGAGTGCCTTGTACATTTCTCATAGATATAACGTCGGAAGGTTTCGTGCAATGTAGTATGGAGAGATAACACAGGGTGAAGGGAGTTAAGGTTATAACATTAGTATACAGCTGACTTCCATTCAGTACAGTTCAGTTTCGTTCGTGGCAATGCGGTACACATTAGACTAGCGAATTTTCATTTATGATACATACATTACAGGAATATTCCAGCGTCCAACAACCATCTGATACAACAATCCAGAGTATAGCAAAAAAAAGTGAGAGGAAGAGATACATTTTGAAATAAAAAAAAAGAAGACGCATAAATCAAATTCTAATACTGCTGTAGTATTTAATCGTAGTAGTAATTTAGGCCCAAGAATATATAACAAATTTATATTTAAATATCCTAATCTTGTCAATTCTAATAGTTACAGTATTAAATTAAAAAAGTTATGTATGGATTTTATAAAATAATAATAAAAAATTGTAAATTTAAATTTATATATTGTTATTGTGTAGTAGACGTAAGACAAATTATATTATATACTTCTTAATTTATATTCAGAAATTCACCCCTGAGCACGAGTTCTACTCTTTCAGTGGTGAGCTAAAGTTTTATCTGTTTATATTATATTTTATGTTACAATTATTAGAAAAATAAATAAATACAAAAAAATAGATCAATTTTTAGCTCATAAAGTAAGCAAAAACCGAGAAAAATTGTATTAAACTTTTTTGTTTGATATATCTCAAAGAATAACCCTGAAATTAATGATATTACTTAGGGTTCATCCTATATACATAAACGTAATAAAATAATCATGTTCTAACTGAATAAAAAGTCTATGACATAAGCTATAGGCTGGAACAATCTCCCACGAAATCGTTTAGAAAGTTAGCTCAACAGACAGATGTATCCAAAATATCAGCTTAGAAAGCGACAAAATGATTAAAACTAAAGCTTTACAAGACAAAAGGCGTTCATAAATTTAAATGAAACGGACCATGTGCCTAGAGTTCAATTCTATCGACAGAGACGAAACAAAGCGTGTCTAGAATAATTTTTCAAGAGAATTGTCGACAGTTCCAGCACTTCTTAGGAAGCAAGCTAATGAATTACATCCATAAAGTAATATAAGCCAATAAGAACTTAAGTCTCCAGATTTTATTGCCGAAAACTGACGCGTTGAATCACCGCTAAGCGGGCTGTTACTTGCCCATGCCACTTTTCGCCGCACTAAGCGAAACCTGTTTCCAGGCGTACATCTGGTATAACAACATAGACAACATTTCAACCAATTACATGACGTGTTTACAGCCGCCTTCATCTGTTTGTTTATATCAGAAATAACTTTATCTGAGACGACGTGTGTATGTGCGCGAACAGAGTAACAGTAGAGTCAGTGTAGTTGCAAACACACGCTACAAACATTCTTGGAACGAGTTCTGTTTTAATTACGGCGGAGGATCAATTTGACTCAGTGAGAAGGGTTTGAGTCCAAACACACGCAGCATAAAGTCGCGGCTACGCCCTGGGTAGAAGGTGGCTGGGATGATGACGTAAGTTCCAGGCTCCAGTTCGAAATGTCCCAGAACCTCACGGGAATTGGTGAAGACGCCAGAACTCCCTTCCTCAGGTACACATAAGAAATACTCAGCACTGAGCAGTTCAGACGGCGTGTCAGTCTGTAAGAGGTTGTTAATAATTCATGTTATTTTAAAGTCCAATATTGGTATTTTATTGCGCAGCTTTATCTCATTCAGTACCTCTGATTGAGGTTTTGGCTGATATATACATCTATTAGCAGACAGTACATCTCACTTGACGATATGTGTCAAAGGAAGAACAATATTTTTCGCACTAGTGTTAAAAATATTTTCCGCACGCTATCGTATAGTAGACCTAGACAATTTTTAACGCGTTTGCCTACCATTAGAATAGGCCTGCACAAACGGCGCTCATTGAGCGCGGCCGCTCCTTCGTATAACAGCGCGCCGGAAAGGTACGTCGGAATGACGTAGGCTTGCTATAGTTAGAGTATAGTCCACGCAGCTATCTGGTGTAGTGTCTATTATCAGTAGCTATTTCACTTTGCCTATCTACGGCTACATAATGGAGGAATCTAAAAGACGGAAAAGTGATCATCAGGCAAATTCTTTCAATATTGCATGGGAAAATGCTTATTTTTTTTTCACAGCAGTTGCCGTCAATACTTATCTGCCACAAAAGTTTGAAAGAAAGAGGAGAACGTAATATAATGCGTCATTACTAGTCCACACACAGAGATACGATGGTTCTGTTGATAAAGATCGCAGTAAAAAGATTCAGGAGTTGAAAGTTGCATTATTACATGAGGTAGGGTACGTTATAATTTATTAATCTTCAACAATTTAAATATCTCTCTTCAGAGAAAAGGCCAGCTCATTGTTGATATGTTGAATAAATTACGGGATTTCAGTCGTAAACTTATACTTTTCGTAAGTCAGTTTCGGGAAGGTAATATGGCTCACTTTCCAACGATAGAAACTGCTGGTGATGAAGCCATGTTAAACGATTATGTGGAAATATTAATTGAAATTCAAAATGAATTTAATTCTAAGTTCCAACATCTTGTCTTAATTGGAAAGAAGTTTAAAATTATCATAATAAATTCCTTGAACACCAGTTGAAACAGTGTCATACGATTTACAGCTTAAACTTATAGTTCTTCAATGTGGCCTAAGGGCTAAAGACCTTTTGAATAATACTACTAGTCTGGTTGAGTTTTACAAGGCTAAACCTCAGCAATAATATCCACGACTACACAGGCTGGCTGTGAAAATAATTGCTATGTTTGGCTCAACATTTATATTTGTGAGCAACTGTTTCCTATAATCAACTTTAATAAAGGCAGACATCAAACATCTGTAACTGATGTTTCATCACGATCAGTAGGCTACTGTTCCTTTCAGCTGCCAACAGCATAAAACCCCGTTTTGATGTACTGATGAATAAAAATATAACAAATGATATTGTAGCTATAGAATTTCTATTACTTCTGTAAAATAAATATTTCTTTATTAATTAATAATAGTCCAAGATAGTTTTGTAAACACTGAACGGGAATTCATTTCATGAACTCTCGTACTAGTACTTCCTTTTGTGTACATTTTGCACGAGATCACCCCTTCCTCCAGTTCACCCTTATACAGAGCGCAGCCAATATCTGCATTTCGCTCTCGAGCTGTGATCCGATTCGGAGAGCGCAAACCTTGTGCAGACCTGCATTAGAAGGTCTACTTTTAGGAATGGCTGTCCTACAATTTATTATTACCTTGTAAACAAAAAAGGCAATAGCTAGCATCCTCAATTCTCTGTTCTTCTCGCTTCTTCTATGTTCTTGCATTAGGCCAATCAGCACACTGCATCGGGGAGGTGTTGGTGAGTTTAGTTCATTTTCTGGGTCTGGATCATCTGGAACGATCAAGAGATCTTTAGATTCATTTTCAAGCTAATCGTCATTTTGAGCAGTTTTAAACTAAGGGTCACATCCGGAATAGCATATAAAGAAAAAAAAACGTGCATGCAAATAATTTACTAATATATTCACTACAGCTCATAAAAAATGAATGGTCACCTAAACGCCAGCAATCTGCATAAATTAGGAAAATTTCTTTTTAGAGTTAAAATTAGATGGGAAGAGAAAGTCAAAGCTCTAACGGATATGGAATTATAAATGTTGAGTAGTCACACGATAAGAAACTACGAAGAGTAGTCAATGAAGTTAACAGAATAATTCTTAAGAGATTGAGCATAAAAAATGAAAAAGCTAAAGTAGGAATTTTTAAATACAAGAGCTATACTTATTATTAGTTGTGTATTATTATTATTATTATTATTATTATTATTATTATTATTATTATTATTATTATTGTAAACAGAGGACAGTTATAGGTTCATTATGCATTAGTTTTTGTTATATTTGTATTGAGAGTGATGGCGGATTAAGAACTGGAATATATCTAATCCGCCATGACGTGAACAAAGATTGATGAAATAAATAAATAAATAAATAAATAAATAAATAAATAAATAAATAAATAAATAAATAAATAAATAAATAAATAAACAAACAAACAAACAAACAAACAAACAAACAAACAAACAAACAAACAAACAAATAAATAAATAAATAAATAAATAAATAAATAAATAAATAAATAAATAAATAAATAAATAAATAAATAAATAAATAAATAAATAAATAAATAATATATTCACTACATGCAATTACGGTTACAGCGACGGTTTTTCACATTTTTACCCTGGTTCAAACCCGTGAAGGTCCAAGTGCGACAATTGCTTTTTTATTGCCCAATAGCAGGGCCCTTAATTTGCTGCCATTCGCCCCGACTCTGCGAATATGGCTCATAGAAAACATGTTATATTTTATTTAACGACGCTCGCAACTGCCGAGGTTACATCAGCGTCGCCAGTGTGCACACTTAAATGCCATCGACCTGGCCCGGGATCGAACCCGCAACCTCGGGCGTAGAAGGCCAACACTATACCAACTGCACCAACAAGGCCGACTGGCTAGATGTCGCTAGTGCTAAGAAGCGTAGACCACTTAGTTCGTCAGAGACTATCCAGAGTGGGTCTACAGTGCACTCGTAATGAATGTTGACGATTGAGAATTGTTGGGATGTCAGAGAAGGGAACCAGAGAACGTGGAGAAAATCTCTGTGTTAACTGGAATATGGGATTGCCCAAGACACGTTATATATTAAGAGTGGGTGCACCGGGATTTGAATCCGGACCCTCTGGCTTATAAGATTAGGAGCATGGAAGGGTAATAAAATTGTCAACGAAGAAGGAGAGCGCCTTTGTCCACTCTGCGGTGAAAAGGACTCCTGGAGACATATTTTGTTGCAGTGTGTCGAACATATCCGGAGAAAATATGTACCACCCTCGATGCTAAGTCAGAATAGGAGTTCGCTTGCATGTCTTGACCTCATGGGGAATAGAGAATGCAAACAAAAGACTGGATTGTTCCTCTTGAAGGCGAGACAGATTAGAACTTCAGCTGTTGAAGTTTATGATGCGAACTGACGAAGGGATACTCAATTATACACTTTTATGTCTGTTTTAGGTTAGGATATATTATATAATGTGCCATTTTTATTTTAATCTGTGTCTTTGGAGAGTGGTTGTATCCAATCATAGGTGAGGGGGGTGAAACCTACAAAGTAGGACTTGTTTTACACAGCACGTACGGTCAGAAGACCCGTACATTGGATTTAAGAGAAAATTCTGATAATATAGTACATCTGAATGTATAGTAGCCTCGTTTAATTATTAGGCAGCGGCATTCCTTTTAAGATTTGTAGGTCTTTATTGCATGCACCGATAATAAATGAAAATGCGACGTTGTCACGTCTTGTTTGTTGCTGCTATATATTAATATAACATGGAACAAGACACACTGCTAAAATTTGCAACTCTGGTTTATATATACACTCCGCATGTAGTATTGGAGCGGCCTTCAAAAGACTTGACGACAATGGTCAGCGCGACATAATTAAAATTATTGAAACTACAAAGCTTCCGTCCATACACTCCGCGTGGAGTATTAGAGCGGCCTTCAAAAGACTTGACGACAATGGTCAGCGCGACATAATTATAATTATTGAAACTACAAAGCTTCCGTCCTCTTTGACACCGCTAGCCTACTAATTGAACGTGGCTACTTTATAATATTGCTCAATAAATCCATCTATAACCGCTAACACTGAACTATTGTAGCGATTTGTTGTATAAATACATATTCTGATAAGTTGCCTCGGGGCACTGCCTTTCTCCTACCATCATTGCACTGTTTCTTTATCCACTGTAGACAATTATTGACATGGAATTGGAATTTCCTTGGTATTAATCTATAAGTTTGATTCTTACCTTTTTCAGTTAGTGTCAGGAGGTACTGAGGGTTTGTCGCAAAGCTCTCTAGATCATTTCGACATCCACCTGCGTTTATTCCTTCTGTCCATCTTCCCTTTATGATTTTTACCTGAAATCATATCAGAAAATGTTAGTATGCCTACAAATCAAATGAAGTTTTTTTTTTTTTTTTTTTTTTTTTTTTGGAAAAAACAACCATAGTCCAAAAACATACATTTTTAGGAGCCATTTCCTGAGGTGTTACTGAAACTTGGGAAAACTGAAGTACATTCATAACTTAAATTGCCTCATTTATTTATTTATTTATTTATTTATTTATTTATTTATTTATTTATTCATAGAAATATATATGTAAATGCAGGTAACTGTGGACAATTTATTTACTTATTTATTTACTATCTCACTCACTCACTCACTCACTCACTCACTCACTCACTCACTCACTCACTCATTCACTCACTCACTCACTCACTCACTCACTCACTCACTCACTCACTCACTCATTTATTTATTTGCTTATTTTTTATTAGATATTTATTTATTTACTTATTTATTTATTTACTTTAATTATTTACTTATTTATTTATTAGTTATTTACTTACTTATTTACTCATTTATTTACTTATTTATTTATTTACTTATTTATTATTTACTTATTTATTAGTTATTTATTTATTTACTCATTTATTTATTTACTTATTTATTTATTTACCTAATTATTTACTTATTTATTTATTAGTTATTTACTTACTTATTTACTCATTTATTTACTTATTTATTTACTTATTTATTATTTACTTATTTATTTATTAGTTATTTATTTATTTACTCATTTATTTATTTACTTATTTATTTATTTGCCTAATTATTTACTTATTTATTTATTAGTTATTTATTTACTTATTTATTTATTTACTTATTTATTTATTAGTTATTTATTTATTAGTTATTTATTTATTTACTTACTTATTTATTTTCTTATTTATTTAATTAATTATTTACTTATTTATTTATTAGTTATTTACTTACTTGTTTACTCATTTATTTACTTATTTATTTATTTACTTATTTATTATTTACTTATTTATTATTTACTTATTTATTTATTAGTTATTTATTTATTTATTTATCTATTTATTTACTTATTTATTTATTTACTTACTTATTTATTATTTAGTTATTTATTTATTAGTTATTTATTTATTAATTGTTTATTTATTTACTTATTTATTTATTTAATTATTTATTTATGTATTTATTATTTACTTATTTATTTATTAGTTAATTATTTATTTATTTATCTATTTATTTACTTATTTATTTATTTATTTACTTACTTATTTATTATTTAGTTATTTATTTATTAGTTATTTATTTATTAATTATTTATTTATTTACTTATTTATTTATTTAATTATTTATTTATGTATTTATTATTTACTTATTTATTTATTAGTTAATTATTTATTTATTTATTTATTTATCTCTTTATTTACTTATTTATTTATTTATTTATTTATTTATTTATTTATTTATTAGTTATTTATTTATTTACTTATTTATTTATTTATCTATTAATTAATTAATTCATTCATTCATTCTGGTAAAGTTAAGGCCATGAGGCCTTCTCTTTCACACTACCAGAAGTGAAATAGCCTATACAATGAAACAATAACAAAAATAGTAATGGTTGTTTTAAGAAAAAAAAAAACTTGTGGCTGAAGTATGTCTCGCTTTTAACCTTATTTTTATCTATTATATCCTGCTTCATCTCCTTTCGTTATTTAAGTTTCTTCCATGGAGTTACTTCTGCACCTAAATATGACTTAATAATTAATACAACAATTCACGTGCTAAAGTATTTTTGTCTGAGGTGGCTTTTGCTGCGTACGTAAGCCAGCTATAATGGTTGGGGGACCATCATGCTAACCGAATCACACGCTACCTCCATTCTTGTTGGATGATCGTCCACCTCTACTTCGGCAAGTGGCCGTGAGGCCAGCAGCCGGCTGGTCGGTCTGGGCCCTTAAAGGGCTGTAAGCGCCACGGATTATTAATATTATTATTATTATTATTATTATTATTATTATTATTATTATTATTATTATTATTGCTATTATTATCATTATACACGCAAAGACATTAAATCTTTGTCATTATCATAAAGGTGACACATACTTTCCTACTTTCCATTGTGAGGCTTCTTTGACATAATGGAATTGCCACTGTTAAGTGTCGCGTAAGTTTATTTCCTGCGTCGATAAAAAATATGCGAACATGTGGGGTTTATACGTAATTTTGCTCTTTCTGGTAAGTACCTGACTTCATACTTATGCCACTTCTTCCTCTAAAATTTTAAACGACTAATTGTATGTTAATTATTGCAAGTATTTAATTTTAATTTTTCTGTGTAGGAAAGATTTGAAATCGAACTACAGTTTTGTCGATAGCAATTTGTTACCATAGCCTAAATGCCTTTTGATATAATCGTGGGACCTGATTTTGCTTAAATCACAATGTTTGTGTAAGAACTATAAATGTTACATAATCTTTTTGGAATAAAATTATTATATTTAGTAGTATAATTTCCAAATAATTTGGCTCATAGTTATTTAATACGAACGGATTCCGTTCATTAATTAAAAATGTATATACTGATAACGGAGGAACTGACAGCCATAAAAGCCATTTTCTCTTTATAGTGAATACTAAAAATGTGCCTTCTCGCGAAAATATTGAAATCGATTCATTTTACATCGTAACAGTACTTTTCAAAAAGTGACCGGGATTGCGTGAATACCTCTTTGTTTTATTGTTATGTACTTATTACCATATTTTAATAATGGGGATATTTTTATATTGTTTAATATTTTTATTGATTTTTTTATTTTTGTTCATCAAGGATAAGATTGAGGTCTTCTCTTTTAAACAAAATATAAATTATTAATGTATAATATTATTTACACCTCTGATTGAGGTTCTGGCTGATATGTACATCTATTATCAGGCAGTACATCTCACTTGACGATATGTGTCAGAGGAAGAACAATTGAAGGGTTCAGAACCATAGTGGGCCAAGCGCCATTTACTAAAACCATTGAAAATGAAGTTATTACCATAATTCAATGGAAACATATAGCAAGTAATATAAAGTATAACATTAAAACTCAATGATATATCAGACTTCATTAAAGAATGGTATTCACTTAACTTTAACCCTTACTTTTTCCGTTTTTAATAAATGGCGCTTGGCCCACTATGACTCTGAACCCTTCAATTATTTTTATACATCTGATGTCTGATTAGTGTAATATTTTACTAGTCAGCGATGTATGCAATGTAGGGGGAAAGTAACTGGCCACCCTACCCCATTATCTCTTGGCTTAGTTGTCTCATTAGTGATGTTTTATTGGTATCACCTATGAGGTTCAAACCTGTCTTCGGGCAGCTGACTAAACAAAAATACAAACAATGGTATTTTAGTTTACATATGCAAAAGATGTTTCCGATACGTAAACATTTATTATACTACATTTTTTTTTAGTTTTGAGATGTATTAAAAGTACAGGTCTCTTGGATCCTCATCTTTTACAAAAAATATGATTGTACAAATTGAAACATAAATAGGTAATATTAAAGAAAATTTATTAATAAGATCGTCAAAGACGAAGATATTTGGTTGAAGTTATGTTATTTCTCTTAGTAAAGGATTGGCATGAAGAAGTAGGTTATTTCTGTAAGTAGTCTGTAGATTTTGAATATGAGCAACCAGAAAGGGTATATGAAGTTCATTGTAGAGTTTGACATTGTGAGGTAGTGTGCACCAGTGATTGTTCTACAGACAGATCTTTGAATTCCTTCCAGACTCTTGAAGTGCCAATTAAAAGTAGATTACGCAATACTCGATAGATTGCAGCACGGTTATGCTTTGGCATGTGTGGCATCTAGCGAAATATTTTTGAACTTCGTCTTACGCTAAGAATGTGACATTTTTATCATCAATTGTGCCCTCCAACAAAGACGAATTCACATTAAAACTTCTCATAATCGGAAAGTAAAATGATATTGAGAAACAATACCTGTCCGGGCATGTCTGTGACGCCATCACTATCGAAGTCAGGTCCCAATGTTGCTATTGTGAGTTCCTGGAACTCTGGTTGAAAGTCTGGGAACTCCATCCAGAACTCTCCGTCATCCATAGCTGTGACTCCCATGCGTTGCTTCATTTCTTCGTCAATATTCTGCCATCTTGAGTCCCTATCAAACATTGAAATACATCCAGTTATGTGGATGGGAGATCATAGATTTGATCCGAGGCGCTGAAATTTGTTGGTGGGACATTTTAACTGTATGATTATCTGATGTTCTTTCTTAAGAACGTGAATAAAGTTGGGAAATATAGGCCTAGTCTACGTATTGACATTTCGAAGTAACGTACCGTAGCCGAGAGCGTATAGAGGGTTCACGGAAAGAACATGCTAAGACACTTTTTTTTACATTTTAAAGGGAACATTTCTTATTTCAATATATTAATAAAACATCATTAATTTACGTCTCATTTAGTTTAAGTTACCATGTTACAAAGCAGGTTTTTTATCATTCTGATTTACTAGAAAATAGTTCACTTTTTGATCTAGTAGATGGGACCAAAAACAAAAATAAATATGAGGTCATACATTTAATGTTTTTAAATATGTATGTGTGTATCTAATGCCTACCCACTTCACTTACGTGATTCGGGTTCTTCATATTGCCGATAAATATCAGGACTGTGACCCATTTTCAAGTTGCACACCACTTCAGTGGACCACGTTATGCATGATGTGTATCTGTGAAGAATTATATCGTGTACTAGGGTGAGTGTATGCATAAGTGTTCGTGTAAGTGTAGTGTAGGGAAGGGGTGAGGATGATGATGAAAGTGAGGGAGGAAGAAGGGGAAACCCGGTGCCGGCACGTAGCCTACTCCTGTCGAATAGCACCAAGGAGGCCGCCATCCGACGGACGAATCACTATCAACAGTGACATATATGCCTTCTCTTCATATGCACTGCGGAGAGATTTTGGATTGCAATTTTTCCCTCAAAATTATTCAAATCAACTTTACAGGGAGTTATACCTGACAGCTTGATTTGCATAATACACGTCACTGTTCGTTAACAGAAAACCACAATTTAAGTCACTCAGGGTTAGTGTGCACTCAATGTTGGTTGCTTGACGGCTTGTCAGCCCACTTTGAGGTCTATGGATATAGAGGGAAAAATTGTATCGGTGTCTGGGAGAGTTCCCGGGTAGCTCAGTTGGTACGTTTAACCAAAGGTCCCGGGTTAGATTCCCGACCCCGGAACAATTTTTCCCTCAAAATTATTCAGATTTGGGATTTAACCCAGGCATATTAGTGCACAATTTAGTGATTAGAAGTTGTGCACCGCGATCTCTCCTAGTCCCGAGGTAGAAATTTTTACATTAATTTTTTTTTTTAATATAGGAAGCATATGAGTGGTTGTATTTCCTTAAGTTTGTATTATTTATTTTATTTTAGTAGGTTATTTTACGATGTTTTATCAACATCTTAGGTTATTTAGCGTCTGAATGAGATGTAGGTGATAATGCCGGTGAAATAAGTCCGGGGTCCAGCACCGAAAGTTACCCAGCATTTGCTCATATTGGGTTGAGGGAAAACCCCGGAAAAATCTCAACCAGGTAACTTGCCCCCACTGGGAATCGAACCCGGGCCACTTGGGTTCGCGGCCAAACTCGCAAACCGTTACTCCACAGGTGTAGACAAGTTTGTATTATGAATGTAGCCTAAGTAAAAACGTATAAATTTACGAAGCCCGGGAAACTTACTTGTTTATCATCCCTCTTTATCTTGGAAATAACTGGGGTTCGATTCTCAATACATTTTGTGACGAACAGAAAGTCTTAGGGACAGGTTTTTCTCTTGAAACTTCGGTTCCCCTTAACATTATAGTTGCATTATCACTGAATCATGATCACAACTTCTCTTTCCGCACAATCTGATAGAAGCTGTAAGTTTTGGTGCACGTACCCGTCACTCCAGGCACCAGTCCACTCGCTGGCGTCCCCCCAGGGGTTTCTGATGCGCACCATCTGCACCGTGCCGAAGGAGTCTGTCTCCAGACGCCGCACGTCCGTCACCGTGTAGGCGTGGCCCTGCACCAGCCCGTTCACCTCCGTGCTCTTGCAGCTCTTAGTGTCCTGCCATTCACCCTGCAAAAAAAAAACAAAAAAAACATTTTCTTTCGTTCGTCCGTCCGTCCACCTTTCTGTCCGCCCGTCCGTCTCCATCCATCCATCCATCCATCCATCCATCCATCCATCCATCCATCCATCCATCCATCCATTCATCCATCCATCCATCCATCCCATCATGCATCGAACAATTTTATTGAATTTTTAGTCCATATAATTTATTTCAATTCTACCCTATCTGATGATATTCCCCCCCCCCTTCTTACCTGTAAATGAGGACAAACGCTACTTTGGTGTAAATTTTTCTGACATTTTGTATATTCGATTCCCTAACCATTTAAAATGTACCTTTTAGGTGTGTTTCCAAATTATATGTAATACGCTTTGTTAAATCTGGCGACATTTTCATAAGGGAAGCTAAATTTATATTCATTCATTCATTCATTCATTCATTCATTCATTCATTCATTCATTTCATTTCATTTCATTTATTGTATTCCATAGATCTTACATTAGCAATGAAGCTTTAAGATGTGGAACAAGTCAAAATTTTACAGGATTACAATTACAATTTTTACAGTTTTATAATTTAGTAATTGTCTACAATTTTTACAATTTTGTGCAGTTTTTTACAATATTCTGGCGAGATTACTGAGATGAGGTGAGGTCCGAGGATTCGCCAAAATAAAGTAGAACTTATTTTAATGTTATTTATAGACAATTTACATGAATATTACAGATTTTAGATGAAAATGTCTAGCAGTCATTTCATTCCTTACTTCCATTTAGGGGAGAGTCGGGTAGTATCGGACATCGGGTAATATCGGACAGTGAGTTTCTTTCATCTACTACACGATGATAGTACCTGATTGACATGGTTACGTTTCTGTGATGTCGCATAGAGAAACGTAACCATGTCATTCAGGTACTACCATATGGTAGTAGATGAAAGAAACGCACTGTCCGATACTACCCGATGTCCGATACTATCCGACTCTCCCGTACTTAACAATGAACAATTAACCAAGTTGCATTTTACACTAAAAAAGGTAAAATACAAACAAAGCCAGACTGTAAGCACATTTTAAATAAGTTCATTCATTTATATAGGTCCCACTTCTTCTTTCTTTTTAAGTTCTTACCTACAGTAATATAATTCTTTTTATTTGCATGTTTGTTTATTTCTTGCTCTTATTTTACTTCTATTTATTTGTTATTATATTTCAATTGTTTAATTAATTACTTAATTAATTTTTTTCTCCCTGTTATTTTTACTCGCTTTAACATATTTAGTCATATCGCAAGTTAATCTTTTGGTTGAAATCCGAAGGCCTGTGTACTATTGTTGAGACTGGTTATATTGTTGTGAACTAGATGGCGACTGTATAATATGTATTACTGATTTGTTATGAATATGATTTCGGTGATGAATGAGGCCGGTGATATTCAGGGATGTTGTAGCTCGAATTTCCTGGTATTTGCCTTGCGGTTGAGGGAAAACCCTGAAAACCCTCAACCAGGAAATTCAACCCGACCAGAAATCGAACCCGGGTCCTCTATGTAAGAGACCCTACACCACAGAGGTGAACGTTAATTTATTTATTAACACATTTTATTAAATTTATTTATTAATGTATTTTCGTGTTTTTTTTTTCACGGTATTGTTTATCTGTTTAATTTTTATTTAGTTGTACACTTATTTAGTGGCACATCTTATCGATTTATTTTATTTGTTCATGCATTTTTCATGTTTATTATTTTTTCACGGCATTGCTTACATATTAAATGTTTATTTATTTATTGGTTTATTCATCTGTTATTTATTTAGTAACACAGCTCATCGATTTATTTATTTGCATTGTTCATCGATTTATTTTATTTGTCCATTATTTTTTCACGGTATTATTTATATATTTCATTGTTATTTATTTGTTTATTGATTTATCTGCTCTTTAATAGCATAGCTTATCGCTTTAACTTATTTATTCATGTATTTTTCCTGTTTATTATTTTTCACGGTATTATCCATTTAATTTGTATTTATTTATTCACGTGTTCATCTGTTATTAATTTATTAGCAAAATTTATCTATTTTATTTTCTCAGGTATTTTTCATATTTATTATTTTTTCATGGTATTGTTTATTTATTGAATTTTCATTTATTTTTTCCTTATTTACTTATTATTTATTCATTTGACACATAGCTTATTCATTCATTTCATTTATACTTTCTAATTTCTGGATTTATCATTTTTCACGGCAATGTGTACCTACCGATATATATTTAATTTTTATTTAATTGTTGACGAATTCATATAGTATTTTTTTTCATTTACGAAAATAGTTTATGGATTTATTTTGTTTCTTCTCAGTATTATTTGTCTACTTAATTTTTATTCATTTAATCGTATTTTTGATTATTATTTTTTTTATCTATTTTACTTTTTCTTAATTGTTTATCATGTTATATATCGGTAATTATTTTATCATTGTTTTTCAATCATTATCATCATCATCATCATCATCATTCAGCAACGATCCTAGTCCTGAATTGCTCGGAATCGTTACAATTTAATGAATATGCGAGTTTGAAGTATTGTGTCCAATACAGTGTGAATAAAAATTATCGTGACAAACTTTCTGGGGTAACAGGTGGTATCTAAACCACCATATTTTGTTAAGAAGTGTTTCATTGTGACAAAACACAAAATCAATTTTTAAAGCCTCATGCTAGATTGCAAATTTGAGAAATGTTTTTGTTTAATATGCTCCACATCAGCGGTGACCAAAGTGGGTGTCGTGATTACATCGTGTAATCACAGACATTCAAACGGGTACGAGGAGTTTCCTGTACATTGCTGTGTGTTTCATTCACATACTGAAGGCAAGCAGTGGCGGTATAATGTCGCTCTACAAACTCTGTCTCTACAAGCAGTAAGAGATGATTTCGTAAAGAATGAGAAGGAGAACTTCTTTGTTGTTCTGTCGGACAAAATGTAATACGTTTACTTTGCTCAACGGTTCAATTAGGAGTATATAGAAACATTAATTGCCACGCTGAATAATGTATTATTATTATTATTATTATTATTATTATTATTATTATTATTATTATTATTATTACTGACCACTAACTATGTGTTTCTGTAATAATTCTTCTGTACGTGCATGAATATTGATAATTTTAGATCTTTTCCCTAGAAGGATAAAATTTTTATGTTTTATCTCAGTTTTAATCTTCTTTATCTTTATATGAGGATAACTATTTATTAGTTTTCATTTAATAATAATATTGCATGAAAACTGTTTTAATATTATGTGCCAACGAACTGTTAAACGCCAGGAATTGACATGTCTTAAATCTTAGCCAGGAAGAGAAAGATGACATAAATAAATGTAAGGAAGTCAGCTAACTAATGGGGTTTGAAATATCTCGTGCTCTAAAGCCCTTTAATAGAACAGAATTTCTCAAAAGAGTAATGATTAAAATAGCTTAAATAACTTGTCCATAAGCAGTTTTTAATTTTTGGGAAACTACGAATTTCTCGACCAAGTATCGAGAGAAGAATTTAGAAAATTCCTGATTATATTCAAGAGGAAGGTTAAAAAAAGAAGCAAGAAAAATCGCATATTATTCACTGGCTCTTGATGACAGCAATGTCATTACTGATACAGCAAGGCTTGAGATTTTTATCCGCGGGATTGATCAAGATGTTAGTTTATTTATTTATTTATTTATTTTTATTTTATTTTATTGGGTTATTTTACGACGCTGTATCAACATCTAGGTTATTTAGCGTCTGAATGAAATGAAGGTGATAATGCCGGTGAAATGAGTCCGGGGTCCAGCACCGAAAGTTACCCAGCATTTGCTCATATTGGGTTGAAGGAAAACCCTCAACCAGGTAACTTGTCCCGACCGGGATTCGAACCCGGGCCACCTGGTTTCGCGGCCAGACGCGCTGACCGTTACTCCACAGGTGTGGACTCAAGATGTTAGTACAGGAACCACCACAGGTTGTAGTTTTCATGCCAAGTTCCTTTACTTCGTCTCCTTACTTCATAGGTTGTCTGTCGCATGTAATCACTGCAGTTCGAGTTTTGGTCACCGCTGTTCTACAGACAAGTATTACCCATTCCTTAGACATCCTGCCGCAGTCCGGTGGCACAGATAAATATCCGCATAATATTTAAACTATATGTAATTAAAGTGAGGTACGAGGATGCTTGAACCCTGCCTTGCGTGCGCAGGTGATGAAGGCTCCGTGGTTGAAGGCAACTCGCAGTTTGCGGAAGATTTTTGGCGTGATGTCCAGCTGCTCAGCTAGGCCTCCTGTTAGGTCCACGAAGGCTTCGATGGCGTGCCCCCCTGCAAGGGCCTCATAACTGCCATGCAGCCTGCAAGAAGAATATCGTTAGTGATCCTGTTAAGCTGCAAAAGCTATCGAGAATTGGTGAAATCTTGATTTGGCGATAATGGAGACAATTCCTGATTTGTTGCACTTGCCTTGTGATACCGAGAAGACGAGTGGAGAATTCAGTTTCTATAATGCTGGTCGATGCGGATAGTGTGTAAAAGGGAGTTCAAAAATAGACGATACGGAACTGTCAGAAGTCGATTCTTTAGTTGTGAGAGCTTCACTTCATAGTCACATAAGCTGGAAGTGTCTGAGGTCAGGAGCAGAGACAAGACTAATGGAGGAAATGCAAGGGAAGACATGAGAAGAACGAGCAAAGGAACGAAGCGACTACCAGATATTAGTGATTGTGAGGACAGAATAGATTGGGCTTTGGAGAGGTTATTAGCGAAGAAGAAGAGTGCTAAAAAGTGAGTGCAAGAAAGTTAGGGGTGGCAAAAGTGTAGGAAAAGGAACAGAGAAGAAAGTGTTAAGTGTAAGAAGATGGGGTAAGAGTGGAATAAGATAGACTATCAAACAATGAATACAAGAGAATTAAAGTGAAAAAAACCGTATATAATCATCTGAACAAATGTGAAGTGGAATGAGAGAGAAATTGCAAGTGTAATTAAGTGAATTAGATATGTCATGTTTTTTCACTGTTATGGGTTGGAAGTAGTATCAGAGGTACATAACTGTAGGAGTATTATAGAAATAAATATATGGAAAGAGGTAATAAAATAGAAAATTTAGGAGTGAAGCGAAAAGAAAGAGATAAATAAATAAATAAATAACGCAAATTATTAAGGAAGGAATATGCAATATTTAATAGGTAAGCGAGAAATGGAAGGGGGACAGTCTAGGTAAGAGAGAGAGAATAGAAGAGGATAGAGGGGGAAGGACATATAGCAATTCAGTCAAAACAGAACATTAGAAAGTAATTAAGAAATTCTCGGCAAAGAATACATTAATAGAAAAGAATTATATGTATTAAAGGGATGGTGGGTCGAAAAACAGAAATGTGAAGGTCCACCATAACTGTGAATTGTAAAGTTGAATGACAAATAAATATATCAATATCAATATCGTAATCACATAATATAGATGCGTGTTGTTTTAACATCATAGAGTTGACACCCACTGCAGGATTATCTCCTGAGATACCAATCCTGTGGAGGTATCCTTTGAGTGTGCAGTGCCCTGTTAGAATATTAACAACCCATCATATTGGGTTTCTCCCTAAATGTTATAATTCCATGGCTACAGATTTACTGTAGATGTCCTTAAAGGACTTAAAATACATTCCTAATGCATTCACCATTTCTTAATCCCTGTAGGCCCTTATAACAATGTTCCCAGTTGAATGGCCCTAGAAAGGGGTTCAAAGATCCTTGTCAGCTAGGAGATTTGCAATTTAATTCTCTGCAATTCCCTCATGTCCAGAAACCTATATATTAGTTGAACTCTAGTATTCTTTTATTAGCTTATTTAGCATTTGAATTTAGTTTCAGACTAATTTAGACTGGATCTTAAAGCTGCTTCGTTATTTGAAATAATACTGATGTTCCTTGCCCTATAATAATTGATGGCTTCTCATTGTATTGTATTGTATTGTATTTATTAACATTCCATGATATTTATACATGCTTACAGCTAGAATATGGAACAAGTCAAAAAACTTAATACTATTATAAAATCTTAATTTATAGTCACAGTCTAGATGAAATATATATAGACGAGATTTACAATATAGTCTACTAGTACAACACATAGTTTTAGTATCAATTTCATGAAGTGTTATTGAATGTCATGAATTCACCTACAGAATAGAAGGCGTGAGAAATTAGGTACTTCTTTAATTTGGCCCTAAATAATCTTATGTTTTGAGTTTCATTTTTTATATCGATAGGGAGGCTATTAAAAATTTTTACTACCATATAACGCACTCCTTTTTGATAGCACGATAGACTTGCCGATGGAGTATGAAAGTCATTTTTTTTGACGTGTATTTATGCTATGAACTGTTGAATTAGTTACAAAGTTTTCACGATTACATACGAGGAAGATTATTAATGAAAAGATATACTGACAAGCCATGGTCATTATTTGTAGTTTTTTGAAAATAGTCTTACACGATTCCCTAGATTTGGCACCTACTTTTATTCTAATTACTCTTTTTTGTAATAGAAATATATTGTTACTATCTGTGGAATTTCCCCAGAATATTATTCTAAAACTCATTACCGAGTGGAAGTATGCAAAGTATATTGTTTTTAAGGTATTGATATTTACTATCTTTTGCATAGATCTAATAGCAAAACGAGCTGAATTTAGTTTGGGGGTAATTTCTTTAATATGATTTTTCCAATTTAACACATTATCGATTTTTAAGCCAAGAAATTTGGTTGTTGTTGTTTCTAATAGGGATCTATTGTTAATTATTGCGCTAGAAATTTGCGGCCTTGAATTTGGACAGGATTTAAATTGAATTATGTTAGTTTTGTTACAATTTAATACTAATTTATTGACTGAGAACCAGTCACATATTTTGAAGAGAATTTCCTCTGTTGAAGATTGGAATGTGTTGGAGTTATTGGCTGTAATTACTATACTTGTGTCATCTGCAAATAATATGGGATGACCTACATCTTTTATAAGGGGGGCAAGATCATTTATAAATACTAGAAAAAGTAGGGGACCTAATATTGATCCTTGAGGAATTCCATTATTAATAGTTCCCCATGTCGATGTAGATTTCATAGTTGTATTGATTTCAACTTTCTGTTTCCTATCTATGAGATATGAATGATATGATATCTGTGATACATTGATATCTCTTACATTCTCTTTTCTTATTCCATTATTGCAGTATCACCACCTTATCATTCCTGAATGAACTCTGTATTTGAAAAGGGATGTTAAAGGGGAGGAAGTGTACATTTCGTAAGGTACTACAGTGTGTTTGTAATGTGTACTTACTTCGCATACGCCTTCTCAACAAATGCGACCCAGAACTCGTTGGAGTCCGTGCAGCTAGCATAGAGCAGGGAACCATTCCTTACTGGCAGTCTGTCATTTATGTAGACTGTCACCCATTCTCCAAACCTCCAAAATCGGATGTAGACAAGGCCTTTATAGTCTTCTCCACTTAACGGTTGATCAGGTGGCACAACCTTCAATAAATAACGTTTTCCACTTCTAAATGTAATAACAATTATATGAAAGGAGACTAATATTTTATCTCCTCATGTTTTAAAAGGTACGAAAATTTGTATGTCAATGCCCAAAAAACTAAGTGATAGCCTATATGTTACTATGTTTTTTGTATTCAAATCTGTTATAAAATCGCTCTCACCTATAATGCAAAAGCTAAGATAGTCGTCAAGGTAACACAGATAGTCAAATGTTTGTCAGTTGCTAAGAAAGAAATTAAAACTTCAGTTCTGTGAATAATTTTGTCGCCGAACCAAATACCTTACTATAATAATACCGGACAGCTAGCAGTTTTGCGTGCGAACGACGCTGGTGCTGCTACCTACCTGCCGGTGTGGAGATGCTCGCGAAACAAGCTGTAATCAACTGCAATGTATATTGTTGCTGGGCTAGTTAATAGTTTTATTAATTAGTGCTGTGTTAAAATGTCAGGGTGTATACTATGTGCTGTTTATAATTGTGACAATTGCAGCATTACAAATTGCTCCAAATCGTACTTTCGATTTCCGACAGTTCATGAAACGTGAGTCAACAAAATTCGTCATTAGGCCTAATGCCTTTGTCTCTGTGTTGATAGAATAATAAAAATTAGCTTTTTTATTTAGGCCTAATAAATTAATAGAATATCTATATATATAATTTGAACTGGTAATGGAAATTACGGGAAAACGGCTGAACGGATTTTAATAAATAACCCCTCATTTTGAAGCTTGGAACCCAAATTTTTTCGGAAAAGTAGTAGTTTTCAGTGAAATGTCAATTTTCCTACATCATTTTCGTATTTTTCAAAATCCATCTGTCGTCAGTTTTGAGAAATACATAGGCCTAATCACGGCCGACTTGATACTCGCTTCCTTGTTTGTATAGCCTAATGAGTTCTCAGAATAAAACAAAACACAAACACAGTACAATAAACAATATCACACGAAGGCTACGACTTGCAGGATTGCTGACATATTTAGAGTTGAGATGGCTCAGATTCTCTGACATCATAATTCCAATATGTCGATCTTCATTTGTGTAACTTTTTCAGAACGTTTCTGTAATATTGGTTATTAAAAACTTCATGACTTATTAAAACGAATTTACAGGTCAAATTCTCTGGTGTGTAATTTTCTGAGTAGAGCTGTCTGTGCGTTGGATATTAAAAACTACAAAACTTAGGAATGTTTGATGACATTATTACCATTAAAAATGAAATATTATTATAGTGAATGCCATGATGTGAGTTTTGTTACTAATCATACAGATTAATGCTGTATTGGTGATATGAAAGTGAAACATTTTGGGTTTATATAAGTAGACGTAGAGAATTTTTGAAGTTAGATCTTCATTTCTGTAATATTTACTGAGTGATGGCTATATAGTAGTCTATACAAAACTTACATAAGATAACAATTTTGTTATAAAAATGAAATATTTTTATAGTTATTAATCAAGTGGTATGGATCTTTTCGATATTATATTTAATAGTGGTGTAGTGTAGATATTTAAAGCTGAAAGTTAGAATTTATAAAACAGTTATGCTATTGGTTGTTCTTTATGGTTGTGAAACTTGGACGAGGAAGAGAGATTAAGGGTGTTCGAAAATAGGATGCTTAGTAAAATATTTGGGACTAAGAGGAATGAAGTTATAGGAGAACGGAGAACTGCACGCATTGTATTCTTCACCTAACATAATTAGGAACATTAAATCCAGATTTTTGAGATGGCAGCGCATGTAGCATGTATGGGTTAATATAGAAATGCATATAGAGTGTTAGTTGGAAGACCTGAAGGGAAAAGACCTTAAGGGAGGTATGTATGTATGTATTTATTCACACTGCAATGGGTATATACCCGGTGGCAGTGGTAACTAATTACATTCAATAATGACAATAATAAACACAATTAATAAAAAATACAATTAATGATAATACTAATAATTAATACTAATAATAATAATAATAATAATAATAATAATAATAACAAAAACAACAACAGGGAATATACTAAATTAAATGAAACGATCACTTAAAATAACATTTGAAATATTCTAGTTTGTATCTTAAAACTAAGATCGAACTAAAACTCACGAGTATATGTTCATATCTGCACAAGTACCTTTCAAATTACACTCATTTCGCTGTCAACTCACTCACTGCACTGGAACTACGACACATTTCACTGATGCTATCCTGATTTCACTAACACTTCAAAAACATTTCACTGTTCAAATACTTTGCACTGCCACTATAACCTATACAGCTTCACTGACAGAAACACGTTTCACTTACACAGCACACTTCACTGACACAACATACTTCTTCACTGATACAACACACTTCACTGACACAACATAATTCTTCACTGATACAACACTTCAATAACAACATATCATTTACACTCTTTAAATACTGTGTATAATTACCGTCTATTAGTAAGGTCCTTAAGCCTATTTTTAAATACATTTTTGGTTGTTGGTAAAGCCTTTAGTAAGTCTGCAGGTAAAGCATTCCAGTCCCTGATAGTACGATTGAGAAAAGAAAACTTTCCAGTGTCCGTCCTCTGTCTCCTTTCCCTCAATTTATATGTGTGGTCGTTCCTTGAAGAGTAATTTGGCGGCTGCAACCTATTTTTTATTTCTCTCCAGGCAGGCTCACCTCTGTATGTTTTGAACAGTGCGCATAATCGAATTCGCATTCTCCTGTCCGTGAGTGTGTCCCATTTTAATGGTGAATTTTTCCGACAACACTTAAGAGCCCGTTTTTGAATCTTTTCCAGTGTCTTAATATGTTCTAATCTGTAAGGATCCCAACATGCAGCACCATATTCCATTACTGGACGTACTAGTGATTTATATGCAATCTCTTTGGATTTATCAGAACCTTTTCTTAGTACCCTCATCACAAAGTGTAACGCTCTCCATGCTTTTCCCGCTGTGTCTGTAACGTGTTCCCCCGAGCCGAGATCGCTGCTAAATGTTATTTCGAGGTATTTACATTTGTTAACTTCCGGAATGGTTTCACCCCCTAACGTATACGATGCGACTATTTTATTTCTTTTCCTTGTAAAGCTGATGGCTTTGCTCTTTAGAGAATTTATTTTCATTTTGTTGGCTATTGCCCAATCATTTATTCTATTGAGGTCATTCTGGAGAAGAGTAGTATCTTCATGACTTTTTATTTCCCTGTATAACATACAATCATCCGCGAATAAGCGAACCCTAGACAAGATATTAACTGGCAGATCATTTACAAAAGCCAAGAATAGAAGAGGCCCCAAGGCACTCCCCTGCGGGACCCCGGAAGTAATTTCAATTGGGTTCGATAATTCCTCCCCTACCCGTACTCTCTGAGTACGACAAGTTAAAAATTCCTTGATCCACTGGAGCACTCTGAAGTCAATCCCCGTTGATTGTAGTTTAACCAACAATATATCGTGTGGGACTACATCGAATGCGTGTGAAAAGTCAATAATCACTGCATCTACTTGGCTATTGGAATCTATTCCGTCTTCTAAATCCTGACATACCGTTACTAATTGACTCTCACATGAATAGCCCCCCCCGAAATCCATGCTGACAGTTATGTAACCAATTTGAGTCATCCCAATGCTGCCTTAGATAAGCTGAAATCAAGTGTTCCATCTGTTTGCAAACCACAGAGGTGAGGCTGACCGGTCTGTAATTTTTTGTATCTGAGCGAGACCCTGACTTATAAATTGGCACCACTATTGCATCTTTCCAATCTCGCGGGACAGTACCGTTGTTAATTGATATTTCAAATATACGCACTAGATAGGGAATCATGGCTTCCCCTCCCAATTTTAGTACGTCTCCGGCGATACCATCAGGTCCTACTGATTTATGAGTTTTCAATTTAGAGATCCTTCTCCTTATGTCCCTAGGCTTGATAGAAAACTGACCCGTATTTTCCACAGAAGCTAAGTGTGGTACTATTGTCCTCATCCCAAAAACGTAAATGGGAGGATAATATTAAAATGAATTTGAGAGAGGTGAGATATGATGGTAGAGACTGGATTAATCTTGCTCAGGAGAGGTACCGATAGTGGGCTTATATATATGAGGGCAGCAATGAACCTCCATTTGTAAGTAAGTGATATAGATATTTATATGTGTAATTCTCTTCAGTACTGTCTGGAGGATGCACAAAAATTATAATGCCTAAGGGAAGACCAGAAGGTATTACTTACTGATAAAATAAGAGGCCTACAAAATGTTGTTAGTGTGCCGATCACTTTAGCAAGATACTTGGCAGGATAAAATGATTCTACCCTCTACATTTCAAGGTAGTTCACGAAACATGCAGCAGCTATACAAGACGCTATGTTTGTTGTTGGAAAGCATGGCAAATCTGATATTTTCATTACTCTAACCTACAATCCTCAATGACCTATTGCTTCACTCCCACATGAAAAACCGACTGATCGTCCTGACATTGTTACTTGCGTTTTCGCATTGAAACTCAAGAACTGAAGATGTATAGGTTCGATAAAAAGTATTTAGCATGAAGAAAACCATTCAGAGGGATATGTTTATTATGGAAGCAAATAACTTCCAAAATGTCTGGTATTCTTCATTGGAAATAAATTTGAAAAATTTGAATTTGAACTTCTACTGTAATGAACTTGGTTTGCAGCATTTGCTGCACAAGCCACTAGTATAATATATAAAATATATTGGAAATTTTAAGGTTTTAGCAAATTAAGTTTTATTGTTGTCTACATGCCTTTACTAATAATTATTACAAGCATCAGAATACTACCATTTTTATTTTTGCAGTTGTCGGCAATGGGTACATAAAGCATTATTGTAAATTCATTCCTAATGTCAGAACTGATTTTGTCTCACTAAAGCAAAGAAAAAATATGTACCGGTAACAATTAATAATTACGGAAAGTAATATGAAGTATGCAATATTCTCATAATATGCAGATCTGATATAAGGTAATGATTTTACATTAAATACTATTCAACATTTCTTAAGTGTTTCGTATATTATTCCACATTAGTAACTCACATTTTGAACAATAGTCCGAATCCCACAATGTTAATATTTGTATATGTGGCCGTAATTCCATCCCCCTCCGCTAGATGTCAGGTCCGCGATATTTCGCACTCACGCCAATGCTGCTAGTATACAGCTGTCCGGTATTATTATAGTAAGGTATTTGGCCGAACGACATCGCTTTTGTATGAATACAGCACGCTGCCCGTGAACTTAATCCGGACTGTGATAATGATGATAGTGACATTTTAATTAAAGATGGCGAAATGAGTCCGACGCCCAACGCCGAAAATTACCCAGCAATACTGCTGACATTGGTTGAGAGAAAACCTTGGAAAAAACCTCACCAAAGTAACTTGTCCTACGTAGGATTTAAAACCCGGCCCGCTCGTTTCACGGACAGACATACTAATTCTTACTCCACAGAGATGGATAAGAATTGTGTTAGGAGTGAGGGCAAGTTGTTTTATTTATTTACATATATCAAAATGAAAGTATAAAACAGAACATCTAGAGTTAAATGTATTGAATTTTCTTGGGGGAGGGGTAGCAATAGTTTAGTTACCTGCCTATCATGACGATCTGTCTCCAGTTAAAAGAGTCACGTTACGTCACTCAAAAGTTTCACTACATCACTACCACAACAGCTGTCTCTAGTTCAAATGTTATGCAATGCTACTGTACGTATAAGAGTCCTTTCTAGATAAAGTGTCACTCTATGGCATTGTCATAACGATTTTCTCTACTTAAAGAGTCACGTTGCAACACTGTCAAAAACTGTCCTACGTCACTACCATAACAGCTTGCTCTAGGTCAAATGTTGCGCAATGTTACTGTATAACAGCCCTTTCTATAGTCCGGATCAGCTTACTTAATACCCTAAGGGTGAAATCTAACCATTTTCCCCCCATTACTACATAATAAGCTAGTGGATTATGGTGATTTTCTTGTTTGAAGGTTGAATTTTCTTTTGCCAACTTCGTTTCGAATTTCGGTACTGAGAAATACAACTGGTAGTGATTTTATAACTGTTATGTTGGCAGCAGTAACATCCATTGACAGTAGTGAAATTTTATAAAATTAAAATTGTTCTAGATTTCTGAGTCGATTACTGGAGGCTAGTGAAATTTTAACATAGTACTAATTACTATCGGTTTGGAAGTAAATCCCGAAAAGACAAAGTATATGATTATGTCTCGTGACCAGAATATTGTACGAAATGGAAATATAAAAATTGGAGATTTATCCTTCGAAGAGATGGAAAAATTCAAATATCTTGGAGCAACAGTAACAAATATAAATGACACTCGGGAGGAAATTAAACGCAGAATAAATATGGGAAATGCGTGTTATTATTCGGTTGAGAAGCTCTTATCATCCAGTCTGCTGTCCAAAAATCTGAAAGTTAGAATTTATAAAACAGTTATATTACCGGTTCTTCTGTATGGTTGTGAAACTTGGACTCTCACTCTGAGAGAGGAACATAGGTTCAGGGTGTTTGAGAATAAGGTGCTTAGGAAAATATTTGGGGCTAAGCGGGATGAAATTACAGGAGAATGGAGAAAGTTACACAACACAGAACTGCACGCATTGTATTCTTCACCTGACATAATTAGGAACATTAAATCCAGACGTTTGAGATGGGCAGGGCATGTAGCACGTATGGGCGAATCCAGAAATGCATATAGAGTGTTAGTTGGGAGACCGGAGGGAAAAAGACCTTTAGGGAGGCCGAGACGTAGATGGGAGGATAATATTAAAATGGATTTGAGGGAGGTGGGGTATGATGATAGAGACTGGATTAATCTTGCACAGGATAGGGACCGCTGGCGGGCTTATGTGAGGGCGGCAATGAACCTTCGGGTTCCTTAAAAGCCATTTGTAAGTAAGTAAGTACTAATTAATTATCAGTATTAATATTAATATTCCCGCGCCGTGGCGTCGTGGTCTAAGGCATCCTGCCTAGGGCTCGCGTTATGGAATGCGCGCTGTTTCGAGTCCTCATGAGAGAAGAAATTTTCTCATGAAATTTCGGCCAGTGTATGGGACCGGTGCCCACCCAGCATCGTGATGCACTTGGGGAGCTACGATAGGTAGCGAAATCCGGTTCAGCAAACCAGCTATAACGGCTGGAGGTTCATCGTGCTGACCACACGATACCTCCATTCTGGTTGGATGATCGTCCACCTCTGCTTCGGCATGTGAACGTGAGGCTGGCAGCCGGCTGGTCGGACTTGGCCCTTCAGGGCTGTAGCGCCATGGATTTACTTTTTTCTACTTATTAATATTAATACATACTTGTTATTTTATATTTTGCGTTGCGTTGTGGTTACAATTCAAGATCATAGTCGGATAAGTGTAAATAAATATAACATACGATGTGATACATGCACTTGGGTGATTGATAGGAATGCCATTTCACATTTTAATTAATTTGTTTCGTGTTTAGATTTTTATTGCAATAATACCAAAGAGAGAAAATAGCACGGCAGTGACTCCTCGAAAAAAGAAAGTGTGTGCCATTCAGAGTACCCTTCAGGAATCTATAGTTCATATGTATGATGAACTGAAGAAAGACGAAAATGAGGAAGTAATTATGCTCACAGGGACAGCAATTATAACTAGAATAGCAAAATTATTAGGAGTAAATATTCTTAAGCATACAAATCAAGGTTTCAGGTATAACTCACTGTAAAGTTGATTTGCATGATACACGTCACTGTTCGTTAACAGAAAACCACAATTTAAATCACACAGAGTTAGCGTGCACTCAGTGTTGGTTGCTTGACGGTTGTCAGCCCACTTTGAGTTCTGTGGATATAGAGAGAAAAATTGGATCTGTGTCTGGTAGAGTTCCCGGGTAGTTCAGTTGGTAAGAGCGTTCGTACTTTAACCAAAGGTCCCGGGTTCGATACCCGACCCCGGAACAATTTTTCCCTTGACATTATTCAAATAAACTTTACAGGGAATTATACCTGAAACCTCGATTTACATAATACACGTGACTGTTCGTTAACAGAAAACCACAATTTAAATCACACAGAGTTAGTGTGCACTCAGTGTTGGTTGCTTGACGGTTGTCAGCGCACTTTGAGTTCTGTGGCTATAGAGAGAAAAATTGGATCTGTGTCTGGTAGAGTTCCCGGGTAGTTCAGTTGGTAAGAGCGTTCGTACGTTTAACCAAAGGTCCCGGGTTCGATACCCGACCCCGGAACAATTTTTCCCTTGACATTATTCAAATAAACTTTACAGGGAATTATACCTGAAACCTCGATTTACATAATACACGTGACTGTTCGTTAACAGAAAACCACAATTTAAATCACACAGAGTTAGTGTGCACTCAGTGTTGGTTGCTTGACGGTTGTCAGCCCACTTTGAGTTCTGTGGATATAGAGAGAAAAATTGGATCTGTGTCTGGTAGAGTTCACGGGTAGTTCAGTTGGTAAGAGCGTTCGTACGTTTAACCAAAGGTCCCGGGTTCGATACCCGGCCCCGGCACAATTTTTCCCTCGAAATTATTCTTAAGCATACATTTCAAAGTGGCATTCGTTTTCGGAATTCATACTAATCATTTCACATGATCAAACAAAATACATTTTTAGGTTAGGTCTCGTGAATAGTAAACTGTTCAGTCAAAGCAATGAATTTTATGTTGTCAGACAAAATACATTTTCATATTAGATCATATTAATCTACTAATTACCAACATGATGTGGAGAGGTTCAGGAGAAAAATATAGGCCTACTCTTTCACAAATTATTGAACCATTTAGAAAACCTCTCCCAACATAAAGGCGGAATGTGTTAAATAAGTAAATAAGCAAGACACTGTTATTGTTAGGGGAGAGTTGGATAGTATCGGACATCGGGTAATATCGGACAGTAAGTTTGTTTCATCTACAACCAGATGATAGTACATGAATGACATGGTTACGTTTCTGTGATGTCGCATACAGTTACGTAACCATGTCATTCAGGTACTACCACCAGTGGTAGATGAAAGAAACGCAATGTCCGATATTACCCGATGTCCGATACTACCCAACTCTCCCCTAATAATATATTATTATTACAAATAAATAAATTACATAAATTATTACGGAAGGGAATATGCAATATTTAATAAGAAAGCGAGAAATGGAAGGGAGACAGTCTAGGTATGAGAGAGAGAATAGAATAGGATAGATAGAGAAGAACAGATAGCAATTCATTTAAAACAGAAGAATAGGAAGTAGCCTAAGCAAGAAATACTTGGCAAATGAATATATTAGTAGAAAAGGGTAGTATGTATTAATGGGGTGGTGGATCGAAAAGCAGAAATGTGATGGTTCACCATAATTATGAATTGTAAAGTTGGCTGACAAATATCTATTATTATTATTATTATTATTATTATTATTATTATTATTATTATTATTATTATACATGGCATTGTGATTTTACCGTCTTTGGTGATATCTGGTATTAGTTGGCATCACTGAAGAGACGGACAAATTAACCTTTCAGGAACTGTTCTTACGTGATCCTCACTATAGATAAATATCACTCTATGGCGTTGCCTTAACAACTTTCTCTTCTTAAAGAGTCACGTTACGACACTGTCAAAAGTTTTGTTACGTCACTACCGTAACATCTTCCTCTAGGTCAAATGTTACGCTATGCCACCTCAGTTGTCTCACCTTTTCTATGAGCTCCGGCTTCCTGGACAGGGCGGCACAGGCCGACAGGAACCAGCAGTCCCCCAGGTCGCCCTGCTTGACGTCACTGCGGCTCACCCCGTCCACGAACATGTTAGGATCCTCTGACAGCTCGTGGGGTCTGAGCCAGGCAATGTCTGCCAGAGCGTCGTCGTCAGGGTCGGAGTAGCTGAGAGAGCTGGAGTTGGCAGGGAAGTCAGGGTCCTCGAACAGCTCACCCTCGGCTAGGCCGCCCACCAGGTCGGACACGAAGCTTTCGTCCTGTGCCGCGGAAACATCGCTCACTTAGCTCAATTATGAAATCAAGATAATATCACGTATTTCACCTCTTATGGATACGTCTCTTTTAGTTAATTTCATTTTTGAATAAAATATCGTTATTTACTTCAATTGTTATAGAATGTTTTACATTTACTTCAGTTCCCATGGAAATACTCTAATCTAAAAAATAAAATAATGTTTCAGTTTTATAAATATGTGGTTATTTTGGCCCAATGACAAAAGCATGTGAAGTAAACTGACACATTTATTTTCTTTTGCTATTGAAAGTGTTCACATCACCATGCGTTGAGGATGTGATAAGTTGTAAACAATCGAAAAATTAATAACTAGAAGAGTAAATATTTTTTCTCAAAAAGTAATTGGAAAAATATGAAAAGTATGTGTCATATTTAATATATCTATCAGGAATAAATTCAATATGAATTTAAAGAAAAATTACGTAAACTTTGAAAATTGGGACAATTATAATAAAGTATTAAAATAATTGTAGGCCTAAGTAAATTAATTGGAATATCAAAGTGAAAATTTGTGTATTTCATGTCCAAAATGTAAGAAATATGTGGTAAAAGTTTCAGATTAATTGATGTAAAAATGTAGAGGTTAGAAATTTCATAGATCCGGAGCCTTAATATAACACAAATATGTGGACAATTAATATTAGAGGAGAAAAATCCGCTCCGGTGCCGGGGATCGAACCCGGATCCGTGTTTCTACGTACCAAGCACTCTCACCATTGAGCTAAGCCGAAGTTAAATTCACAAAACTGGATCGAACCCCTCTCCTCCAGTGTTTTTCCCTTTGTGGCCTGACTCCAAGTTGGGCATATATGTTGCCATTATACAAGGAGCGCACTCAGTTGAGTGACTTGATGGCCGGGATTCCATAGTAATATGCACAGTGATCTGTACAGTAATATGTAGTATTTATTTAGTAGTATTTATTTATTTAACCTGGTAGAGATAAGGCCGTCAGGCCTTCTCTGCCCCTCTACCAGGAGATTCCAACTACAATATCAACAATAAAATTACAATTAGTATTAAATTTACAATTACAATTACAAATAACATTACAATTAGTATTAAATTTACAATTACAATAAAATCAAAGTACGAAAAGATTACCTGAATAATTAAAGCTAGATAATTTATCATAGAGAAACAAAGAATATTTTATATTTACTGAATTACAAATTAAATCTAGAATAACAAAATTGTATAGTGATGAAATTACTGAATATTGAAATATTTTGTGATAGATTAAAGAAACTATTTACAAGAAATCAATTACTGACCAAGTGCCTAGTAAGTTTGCGTTTGAATTGAATTTTATTTCGACAGTCCCTCATGCTAGCAGGTAGCGAATTCCAGAGTCTTGGCAGGGCTATTGTGAAAGAAGATGAGTATGAGGAGGTGCGATGGGATGGTATTGTTAGTATTGTTTCATGACGAGAGCGTGTGTTCAGATTATGGTGGGAAGAAAAGTAAGTGAAGCGAGACGACAGGTACGAAGGAATAGAAGAGTTCAAGATTTCGAAGAGAAAGAGAAGTGAATGTAAATTTCTTTTCTTATCTAGTTTAAGCCAACCTATTGCTTCCAGGGATGGGGTAATATGATCATATTTACGAACATTGCTTACAAAACGTACACACAAATTATGAGCACGTTGAAGTTTCATTTTGTTGTCGCTGGAGAGGTCAGTCAGTAAAATGTCCGCATAGTCGAAATAGGGAAATGCAAGTGTCTGCACAAGGGATTTTTTTAAGCAAGAGGGGAGATGAACATTTATCTTTTTTAGCACATGGATAATAGAATATACTTTTCTGCAGGTTTCTGTGATTTGCATTGTTGCTCGAAGAATCTACGTAAAGATTATAATTTTTTTGGTCTTACAGAATACATCCGGGTTCGATCCCCTGCGCCGGAGCGAATTTTTCTCCTCTAATATTAATTGTTACCATAACAGATGTATTCTGTAGGACAAAAAAAAAAATCTTACGTAGACAAATCTGTGGAGCCAATATAGGTTCTTGCCAGATTTAAAAATGGCGGCTTACGGCTCCACTTCTGAATGCGAAGTTTGTGATGTCGGTAGGTCTGAGATCTGTGGTTTGAGCACTCAAAGGCGACACATGACATGGATATCTTGTGATAAAGCCACACTCAGCATCTACACTACACTACGTCTTTAACTGAAATCTATAGAGCCAACACGGGTTTTTGGCAGTTTTAAAGATAGCAGTTTATGGCCTCACTTCCCGATTCGAAGTTAGAGATATAGGTAGGTTTGAAATCTGTTATCTTTTCGATTAACTAATTATAAGACTAATTAACTGAATGACATACTAACTTACAAATCTGACTGACTGTTAAGATACTTATCTATCCTTGAAAGAAAAATTTGCAGTTTTTATCCACATTTTAAAAACTCTTTTTCCATGATTATTTGATACATAATTAAGAATTTTCACACAAAATAAACCCCTCAATTATTTTGGGGGGAAGGGCAATTTTTTAAGCGAAAACTGAAATTTGTTTGTTTTAGTCCTTGCTCCACAGTTTTTATGTTAGAACAAAATTTCTTTCACTGTCTTACTCCTAAAAGAACACAGAATAAGCTGTGAAAACAGTTTTTCCGTCTTATCCCATTAAGGAAAAATGTTATTTTATTTTTTTTTTTAATTTCAAACATAAACATAAAAGTTTAAGATCTTGGAGTTTTAAATTAACTTTCTTAAGCAGTAGGACACTGTTTGTAGTTTGGCCTTAGCTGCGTTAAACAGAGTTATTTTGGTGCAAGAATGATGAAAATATTTCAATTCTAAGTGCACTTTTTGTTAACATTAGTGTTGTAAAATGCTGTAAAGCTGACCATGCAGAAAAATCATCTACATTCTGAGGGTGTGAAAAGTTATAAAATAACATACACACACCACACACAAAAACACACACATACGCACGCACGCACTCAACACACAAGCTTCCTGACTGTATGAAAAATAATACAGTAAAACTCTACCGCCAAATTTGAATTGTTATTATACGAAAAATATATGAAATTGAAAGAATGTGACTGATTGACACTTTCTCTTGTTCTTAGGATTGTTTATAGCTTGTAATGATTAATTGTAAGTGTAAAAAATGTTTATGTGTGACTAATTAACGTTAAAAAATATAATATTATTAACAGATGTAATATTTTAATATTTTGACTCCTGGTCTATGAATACCTGCTATTTATGCAGAATGGGCCTTGGTCCGGGGACTTTTACATTCCCTAAATGGAAGTGAAGTAGTAAACAGGTAAATGCGCTTAAATAATCCATAACTAAGCCATAAACATTCAAATATATGTGTTTGAAATGTGTTTTGAGTGATATATTGCTTCGAAATATTATTTTTTTGTTTTCCCAAAATAACTATGTTGGACTGAGACCCTTTCAGTATGAAGCGATTCAATTAAACAAAACTGATACATTTTTTCACAACTAGAATGTTCAAGCTTTCAGATTACATAAAATGGAAAAAAAAAATTAAAAGTTAAGGGTAAAGCAAAGTAGATCACTCACCCAAAGCCCAAGCATGCCGTCGATGAACTCTCCTTCTGGTAGAACATTAAGTCGTGTCTCTTCAGGGTCTGGCCTTTCCACGCACGTGTCCACCACTTCATCCTGCAACAGCAAAAGTGTATAGCTTCCAGTATCAATATAATAATTGCCATTGAAATATATCGCTATCACTTTCGCCGTTATCGGCAAAGTAACCAAACTTGAATTGTCTCGCCCGTACTAGAGAAACTGAAGCCAAATGACAGCTGTGAGCAGTATAGAATAAAGATAAATGCAAACAAGATGACGACCATGGTTATCGGAAGAAAAGTAAAGAAGGTAAATGTGCGAATTCGAAATAAGGCAGTAGAGCAAGTGGACAGCTTGAAATACTTGGGGGTGTACTATAAGCAGTAACATGAGCTGCTGTCAGGAAGTCAAAAGGAGGATAGCAATGGCAAAGGAAGCTTTTAATAGAAAAAGGAGCATCTTTTGCGAACCTCTGGAAAGGAAGGGACTAATGAAATACTTTGTATGGAGTGTGGCATTGTATGGGCCAGAAACATGGACATTACAATGAAGAGAAAAGAAACGACTAGGAGCTCTTGAAATATGGATGTAGATAAGAACTGAGCGTGTGAACTATAAAGACAAAATAAGAAACGAAGCTGTGATAGAAAAAGTAGGTCTAAAAAGAATAATGCTGAAACTGATCAGGAAGAGAAATGGAATTGGCTGGGTCACTGGTTGAGAAAAAACTGCCTACTGAAGGGTGCACTGTAAGGAATGGTGAACGGGAGAAGAGTTCGGGGCAGAAGAAGATATGAGATGATAGACAACATTAAGATATTTGGATATAGACTAAGAGGAAGGCGGAAATACAGAACTTTGGAGAATGCTGGGTTTGAAGAAAACTATAGATGAATGTATTAGACAATTGAAGGTATATCTGATAGTCTTAATTTCTTGTCACCATCATCGTTATCTTCCAACCATGTATTAGACCAAGAAATCTGTTACAGTTTCACATCATACCTTTTCTTTGTCGGGGGAATAATAGATCTTTCATGAAGTTCATATTGTAGAATTTCTTTAGGATGCGTCCTCTTTCCATTTTCAGGTGAAAGTCTTCCCAGTGAGATGCTAGCCAACACAGACGAAGTCTACTTTCAGTCCTCTATCTAAAGCTTCTAAAACAGCATTTTCTTGTTCGTGATGTTAGAGATATAGCTCTATCAAAGACAAGAAAAACCTGTATGTTGAATTCATGGTCTGACGAATAGTTCTCGGTAACGGATCTATCACATTTGTTCCGCTTTTCTTGGCATCCCCAATGACGGCGGCTCCGAAACGTTGAATGTTTCTATGTGTATGATATGTTAAAAAAAGAAATGTTTCGTCATGTTAATATTTTCCATGATTTTTAATTCGGTCTCTTACGTTATACCAATATTTAAACTATATTTCGTATATCGATAAATTAAAAATACAGAGTTATCCGTTTGGGTATGGATAAAATAAAAAAACACCGTAAAACATTTACTACTGTACCTTATTTGATAAAACTTTGTGCATACAACACTGAAAGATGGGAGATTCCTCAGAGCTCAACATGACCCCCATTGCGCATCCTGCACAACTCATAACGGTGATGCAATTCAGCCCATGTCCGTTGCAACATAAGAGGGGTGATTTGTTGAAAAGCTTGAGTAATTTTTACTCTCAGACCATCAATGACCCTGGGTTTCTCTAAATAATCATTGTCTTTAACAAAACCCCACACGAAGAAGTAAGGAGGGGTTAGATATGGGGAGTTTGGGGGCCAAGCCAAGAGATAGCTGCTTCTCGTACTGGGTTTCGCCGGCGAACTTCTGCATGTTTTTTTTTTTTTAAACACAGAACCTGTTTCTACAAATGTTCGATACTACAACATTACGGAATCGTATTTAGGTACATTACGCACACCATACTCACGTCGAAATTCCCTTTGAACTCTTTTAACACTGTCAAATTTAGCATACCAAAGAACACATTGTGCCCGCTGTTGATTTGTAGTAGCCATTTTAATTATCTACGATTTTCATTTGTGCTTTCAGATTATTCATTGTTGATTGTCATATATGGAAACTCCCATCTTTTAATCATAATATAACCAGCAAGAAATTTTTCCTACTATCATAATAGCTTTATAAATTAATATTATCCATACCCAAACTGATCAGACTATATCTTGGATTGGTGCAATAAGTTCGTAGCATTTTTCTGTACTTTCATTCATTCAATAGTACTATAGTGACACAGCTACCATAGCAACGAAAAACGCTGTGAACTTATGCACCAACCCAATAATTAAACATATAAAACGCATAAAGTTGATACAATTTAATCCAATCCTGTAACGTGTGTTCACTTCTGGCATGCAGTAAGCTAAATGTACAAGGATAAAAGCTTAACTTACCATTAAATAGATAAAAATCACAGTTGCCTAGTAACGGACGTTACCAAATGCTGTCCGTTATATTACATTCCGTGTAAAACCACCATTTTTATACATTGAAATATCCCCACACGCAAATTGGAAGTTATGTTGTCCAAAAAAGCATCACGACACCTAAAGCACATAGTATTAATTCAGTGGAATGCCAGGTAACTGTTTCATACGCAGTCGATTTCTCGGGATGTTCGATATCTCGTAAACACAAATGGGACACCATAGTAACGGTCAGCAAGGTCAAGGATATTGTGGTAACCGCACAGTTGTCCACATCGATTGTCATTTTACGTCGATAATAAAAGCCAATTTTGTTCAGGAGAAGGTTGTCAGTTAATAACAATTATTTTTTGTAACTGATTTCTGATCCTGTCATGGTACCTCAAATCACAGCACGTTGTCAAAGTTTTATAGTGGAAGAGTGACCTAATTCACATATGTAATTTCAGATGTTTTAAGTTTCTTACACACTTAAACTGCAAATCTGCCCTCCATGCAGTTTATGTGCTTTTCTAAATTTTCTTATGTTCCTTGTACAGTGAAGTACTGTGTCCTGTCCTTTCAGGTCCTATGGCACAACATATTTTTCTACCCCAGTGACGAGAATACTTTTTTTTAACGTCAGGATTGAAAAGCTGAATGTAACGAAGGTAACACGTGCCTTCTTATTATAATTCTTACGGGTTTCGTAACAATCCAGTTTATCACATTTTGAATGATATCACCGTTTGTAGTTCATTTTCATGTCTTTAAAGCAAAAAGATTAACTTCCGTTTTCTGGATTATACGTAGAAGGCATTCTCTGTAATCCCAAAATTACGACATTGGACTTAGTTTATCAATTATGTTCTTTAATCATATGCAGGGCGTTAAAAAGGCATTTAATATTTTGTGAGGTGATAGTATTTATCAAATCAATAGAACAAAGTCTAATAAACATGGTCCTAAAATTAATATTTTCCGAGATATGAATTCTTGTTTAGGGTTGAGTTGACCACGATATTTAAGGAATGATTAAGTATGAGTATACTTTTTTTTTCTCATTATACACGTACATACTCTTTGACACTATGTAAATGTCGAAAAAAGTTTTCATTAACCCAAAATAGATAAAGTATTTCATACCTAAAAATTATTGTATCATCTTGTAATAATAAAGTAGTTATAAAATAATAATAATAATAGTAATAATAATAATAATAATAATAATAATAATAATATATCCATTTATTATTTATTTACTAATATTTAATGTGCTATACAACAGCCAAAGGGCCAATCTTCATCACATGACAATTTCATTACAAAAACATTGATAATGTTAGAAATTACAATAAAAGTACTACATGAGAATAATTATTAAAATAAAGACAATTAAAAATAATGATAATTGAAAATGAAAATATGGAATCTTATAAATGAATATAATACAAATGATACAGGCCTAAATGATAACGGGAATAATATTATAATACTTAATATCTAAACAAAAGACAAATTATAACTGACTTAAAACTCCAAAAAGTATAATACTAATGATAATAATAATAATAATAATAATAATAATAATAATGTATAATAATATTGATAATTATAATTATTATGATAATAATAATAATAATATGGATAACTATAACAATAATAATGATAATATTAAAATAATCTTGGTAATTATAATAATGATGATAATAATGATAATGATAATAAAGGTGATAATAACAATATTGATAATAATAATGATAATGATAATAATATTGATAATTATAATAATGATGATTATAATAACGATAATGATAATAATATTGATATTAACAATATTGATAATTATAATGATGGTGATAATGATGATGATGATGATAATAATAATAATAATATTCGTACCTGAGTAATAATAATAATAATGATAATAAATACAATGATAACGATAATAATATTGATAATTATAATAATGTTGATACTGATAATATTGATAATTATAATGATGGTGATAATGATGATGATAATAATAATATTCGTACCTGAGTAATAATAATAATAATGATAATAAATACAATGATAACGATAATAATATTGATAATTATAATAATGTTGATACTGATAATATTGATAATTATAATGATGGTGATAATGATGATGATAATAATAATATTCGTACCTGAGTAATAATAATAATAATGATAATAAATACAATGATAATGATAATAATATTGATAATTATAATAATGTTGATACTGATAATATTGATAATTATAATAATGTTGATACTGATAATATTGATAATTATAATAATGATGATGATAATAATAATAATGATAATAATAATAATACTTACTTACTTACAAATGGCTTTTAAGGAACCCGAAGATTCATTGCCGCCCTCACATAAGCCCGCCATCGGTCCCTATCCTGTGCAAGATTAATCCAGTCTCTATCATCATATCCCACCTCTCTCAAATCCATTTTAATATTATCCTCCCATCTACGTCTCGGCCTCCCCAAAGGTCTTTTTCCCTCCGGTCTCCCAACTAACACTCTATATGCATTTCTTGACTCGCCCACACGTGCTACATGCCCTGCCCATCTCAAACGTCTGGATTTAATGTTCCTAATTATGTCAGGTGAAGAATACAATGCGTGCAGTTCTGCGTTGTGTAGCTTTCTCCATTCTCCTGTAACTTCATCCCGCTTAGCCCCAAATATTTTCCTAGGCACCTTATTCTCAAACACCCTTAACCTATGTTCCTCTCTCAGAGTGAGAGTCCAAGTTTCACAACCATACAGAACAACCGGTAATATAACTGTTTTATAAATTCTAACTTTCAGATTTTTTGACAGCAGACTAGATGACAAAAGCTTCTCAACCGAATAATAACACGCATTTTCCATATTTATTCTGCGTTTAATTTCCTCCCGAGTGTCATTTATATTTGTTACTGTTGCTCTAAGATATTTGAATTTTTCCACCCCTTCGAAGGATAAATCTCCAATTTTTATAGTTCCATTTCGTACAATATTCTGGTCACGAGACATAATCATATACTTTGTCTTTTCGGGATTTACTTCCAAACCTATCGCTTTACTTGCTTCAAGTAAAATTTCCGTGTTTTCCCTAATCGTTTGTGGATTTTCTCCTAACATATTCACGTCATCCGCATAGACAAGAAGCTGATGTAATAATAATAATAATAATAATAATAATAATAATAATAATAATAATAATAATAATAATAATAATAATAATAATAGTAAAATTGTACAGTCTTGTTAGATGCGATATTTAATTTTGTTAAGTTTATTTATGCATGCTTTAACAACTGCGGTCATATTGCGTGTTAGGATCTTCGAATATACCAATAAGCCGTCTTTATTGTTATTGTTGAGTTCCTGTTTCTGTTGTCGTGTGTTCATGTAACTGATTAATGTTTATGATACTGGTAATTGATTCAGTATGTAAATTTCCAACCCGTGATTTGCCTTCGTGACTGAGGGAAATCATGAAAAATCCTAGTCAGATTTGTCGGCCACGGGATTTGAACGCGGGACCTCCAGAATGCGAGTCTCTAACGTTACCGTCCGAGCCAACTCGCTCGGCAAGGTATATTACTATTAATAATAAAATTGAATAATATATTCCAGTTAAGAATATGTGTAGAACAAATTAAAGCTCCTAACTTATTACTTAGCACTTAAATTCTGTTTACGTTTCTAATTTATGTTATTTAACACATTTTTTTTAAGACTGTAAAGATGATTTTAGCTCTAAAATATGTACACATCGCCCGTCACTAATGTAATAGCTTCTATAATAAATTATAAAATATTCTGATGTGGGATCCTGTGTACCTCGATAAAGAAATACTACAATGTCGTAGTTGCTATGGTAACGCACAAATAATCTAATGTGCAAAACGATTTGTACTTAGCTCACTGTCCCATTGATTCATTCATTTGATCAGCACAAGATTGAATGTTGAAAAATTGAAGTCTGACATTTGTCTGCAAGCATATATTGCATTATGCATTCTTTTCTGTTTGGTTACACAATATGACATCATCTGAGCTACTTTCTTGGACCCATTGTGCAATCATAGGCGTCTTAAAGGACGTCCTTCTTCCTATTGAGTGATATTTTATTAGTGTCTTAAGATATATTCGATCTGGCATTCTTAATTCATAGTGAAACCCAATGGTCATGAATTGGTGATTGCCTTCTATTGCAGTCATGTATAAATTTTGAATTTATATTCATCTCTTACATGGTTAAAATTGAATATTAAATGAGTTCTCATAAATTTTTCACTTCTGCCTATTGCAATCTATTTCTATCTTTTTGTTTAATTGTTCTAATTTGGATTTTATTGAAAGTTTGAACGGTTATTATTCTTGCAATCGTGGCTTGTCCAGAACCAAAGTTTGTCTTGTTTTGTTCTTTATTAGTCTTGTAGAAATTATTTATTTTTAAATAAAAAACCATAGTAGTGTTTTTCTGAGTGTGGAATATATTGTGGAGATGTAATATTGTCATTTAAAATATATGTATAGCCTACAAATTAGGATATGCATATGGCTTATACCGGGTGTTTCAGAAATACTTTGACAAACCTTGTGGACACGTTCCTCACAACAAAACAAGGAAAAAACTTCATATAAATATATGTCTGAAAATGATTAGTTTTTTAGTTATTAATGAAAGCACATCATGAAGCATCTGTTAGATATTGTCAGCTTGGTAGCAAGTGTTGCAACATTAATCAATTCAGAAACTCTTAACAAATGTTCAAAATGTTCTCCTCTTGCTTTCACTTTCATTGTTATGAGTTTCTGAATTGATTAAAGTTGCAACACTTGCTACCAAGCTGACAATATCTTAACAGATGTTTCATTATGTTCTTTTATTAATAACTAAAAAACTAAGGATTTTCGGTCATATGTTCATATGACATTTTTTTCTTGTTTTGTTGTAAGGAACATGCCCCCAAGTTTTGTCGAAGTATTTCTTAAACACTCTGTATAATTTTCTGAACTTAATAGGCTTATGAAGGCAATAGAATATCCCTTAATTATAACCATCCTCTAATCTTATCGCAGTGAAACATAAAATAGGTATTTTCCATTTTTTAACAGTAATCTCACTAGAGTGTTTGATTATCTAGAGAAAATCAAAACTCGAGTGGGATTTAATTGACTATTACACGATTAGAAGAAAGTATATAAAGATTAGAAGAAATGAAGTATTCTAATACAATAAAATATTAATTGACCTACTAAAATTCTATTTCACTAATGTTAGCTCCTCCAATACGTTTGAACGGAGCCGCCATTTTCTGTTGACTATCTATGCAGTAAACAAATGACGATCGCAAAACATATTGTATAGTTCCGCGAAGAATTTGCAGTTTGAAAATGTTGCCAAACAAAGAAACAAATGCTAGGGAAGTGATAAAAACAAAGAAATGCTAGTGAGGTGATAAAATTGTAGCGATAAATAGCCATGTTTGGTTGAAACACATCCTTTCGTACCGTTATATTTGTCAAAAGTAGTATGACGTAGTATAACTGTAATAGTCATTTTAAAAACGATAAGTAATAGATTAGTTTACCACAGAGAAACAGATCTTTTTCGTCGAACTCTCCTACTATGCGTCGAATTCGCTGAGACAAGTGAGAAATATATTCATCGGATCGTTTATTAAGAGATAAATTCCATCACTAAACATAATTTTATTTTTCTGTAATGTTTAGTTTTTTCCTCGTTTTGTTGTATGAATTACTAAAAGTTGTAAATACCTTTACCTTGTTTTTCTTGTGTCTGTTTTTTTGTGTCCAATTTAAAGAACAATTCCGCAGAAAACAACGGATTAAGGTTTTACAATGCCATAATGGGCAGGCAAGCTTCAACTCAACCAGCCACAGCGGAAGTTGTGATCGCACGAAATATTTTACATTCTCGCTCAAACAAGATTACAACACGGAACGCCTGTTCACGTTCATTGATACTACACGCCACACGGATGTGTCGGAGAAGTTGCCGGAATAATACGGCGATGCTATTGGAAGAGCAGCAGCTCTTTCACAACCATGCCTTCCACAAAATGTATCCAATGTATAGACTACGTAATATCCGAAAAGAAAAATCCGTGGCGCGATATCCCATAAAGGATCAAAGTCTACCAGCCCTCTGCTGGCATCACGTCTACATTCCTCGGTATCGGGATAGCATGTGCTTAACACGATGTTCCCCCAAACTGTTTTCGCTACCTATTGTAAAAAAGATAAAAGGTAAAGGTATCCCCGTAACATGCCATGAAGGCACTTGGGGGGCATGGAGGTAGAGCCCCATGCTTTCCATGACCTCGGCACTAGAATGAGGTGGTGTGGTCGGCACCACGCTCTGACCGCCTTTTACCTCCGGGAAAGATCCGGTACTCAATTTTATAGAAGGCTGAGTGAACCTCGGGGCCGTTCTGAAAGTTTGGCAACGAGAAAAAATCCTGTCACCACCGCTACCTATTGTAGCTCCCCAAATTCATTACGATGATGGGTGGGCACTGGTCCCAGACACTGGGCGAAATTTTATGAGAAAATTTCTTCCTTCATGAATACTCGAACCAACGCTAATGTCATCGCTAGTTTAAGGCATGACGCCTTAGACCACGCGGTAACGGCGCGAGACCGTATGATATGTGCCATTTTATTGTTTCGTTCATAGAAAATTACTTTTATATAAACCTCTTCTGCAACTATGTACATGGATAACTTTAATTTTCTTCTCTTGTCATATACAGTAGTGGCAAAAAAACCGGACCGACCCTTGTAGCTGATTTCAGAGCCTTGTTCACTCCAGAGCACGATAGACTGGTAACTAAGACTTTCGTGGTTCGAATCCTACTTGGGAAGGAAACTTTTTTTTGTTCCTTATTCAAATTTATTCCCAATACTTTTCGATTGCAGCGATATTTTGCTACTCAATTAACTTATTATTCCCAGAACATGAATTTTACCAGCAATCGAAAAGTATTGGGAATAGATTTGAATAAGAAACAAAAACAAGTTTCCTTCCCAGGCAGGATTCGAACCACGAAAGTCTTAGTTACCAGTCTATCGTGCTCTGGAGTGAACAAGACTCTGAAATCAGCTACAAGGGTCGGTGCGGTTTTTTTGCCACTACTGTACATAAATTATTTTGGAATCGATAAAGAACGTAGGATATTTTTATTTCTTTTTGGCTCCTTCGTTTTTGTAGGGAATTAACTGCTTCTCCTGTTATTAGACATCCATTTTAATCTATAAATATAATACAAAACGAGAAAAAGTGTTCAAAGAACGCTGTGCAAATATAGGCAATCCTTTCTGTTTACTCAGTATACTGTATAATAGCACGCAATTGCGATAATGGATATTCTTTTACGTCACTTCTGTTTGTATAGCAACACGTGTGGACTAAAACGTGCTAAGCATTTGAAGCCAGAACAAGCGTTAGGTACGCCTGCACAGTAAAACGGAGATTATATATGAAGTAATTGATCATAATGCGAAGCGTAGAGAAATATTGTGTGAGATTTGTCTTCAATATAGCAGCTCTAACGCGAGTACTTGCGAACCAATGGACACTGAATACAATTCAATAGAAGCAAACACACATACCGAGCCAGTAAATATAGTTATATCTCAAGAAAAATGTGAGAAAATGTAACACGAATGAATTGAAATAAATTTGTTACCCTTAATGCCACCAGGTTATCATTTGACATTTCTGATCTCTCCTGACAATGGCTTATTTGTAGGAACCGGAGTTTTATGTAATATCAAGGTGTGAAATATGTACATATTTATGTAAGAAAAATAAGCTGAATATGTACCAAAATATGTAAAATCATGAAAATATTTAATATCAATATCTGGCAAGTATAGGATAGGTAAGACTCTCCAGTTGTGACTTCATAGAGCAGCCGATTTTTTTACCGCACACTTCACACATTACTATTTTTCCATATGCAGTGAAAGCTTCGTCCATCGCAATCCATGATTTTATTTTTGTCGTTAGAGTTGAAGATACAGGGGCGATTTTAGTTAGTTAAAAGCAGTAGATAAACTCACTTGCACTTTATACTGTAAGTACTAAAACTAGAGAACTGAGTGAAATGAATGACACAACAGTACTGCAAGCACTGTTTAGCTTTACTGGAGTAGGAGATGTGGGACACATGCATTTTAGCTGCTCCCTGTAAGAAACAAAGTACCTACTAAAACTTCAAAAACTTCAAATCAATAGGTATTTACAAACTGTTGTTTGAAAAGTGACATTCCTGTCTCATTCAGAAGACAAGAATTATTCCAGCCGAGAACCATACTTTCTATTTGCTCGGAAAATCCCATTTCCGTATAGTTTTACTAAATTTAAAGTCAAGAGGTCAAGCAATAACCTGAAAAGCTATTTATTTTAATCTTTCAACATCTTTCCAGTCTGTTCCTTTACTCCAGCTTCTTTTCAAAAGTCGGCTAATTTATTGCGGCTCATGTCAGACTTGACACGGGTTTTCCCTGGAAGGATTAGGGAGAGGGTGGGTAAGGTTGCAAATTGCATGGGAACGGCTTGTTAAGACATGTGCAGAACAATTATAGTTCGAGACAAATCATGTCGTCCTCGTCTCACTCCACCGCATGAAGGCAACGCTACTTTCTGAGTGATTTTTACGATACAAGGTAGTTGTATGACAAAGGTTGCCTTTTGTTACCTCATATTTACAGCGGGCGGTATGGGGTGAGTGCCTCTATTCACTTGGTTAGGTAAAAAGTCTTTTTAAATCTGTGTATTTAAAATTGTAAACTTCCCCAGCAGAAGTTTCTTTTTTCCTTTTAGAGAAGTAAAAATGAATAAATCCCCTAAATATGTAGATTTATGTAATACCAAGCCATAATATGTAATGTGGGGTAAATATGTAGTATAAAATTTTAATAAATTAATGGTAATTACAAGATTCGCAAAGATTTGTTATTTATATACGGTTAGGTTGAAAGGAATATAATATGTAATTACATAAAAATCCAGTCCCTACTTATTTGTGACCCACTTCTGAGGTTGGGGCGCCTGGAAGGTGGAGTTACGCTGCCCTGATGATATTATGATATGATGATTATGAACTGCCAGGAGAGGTCTTAAACCTAAGCCCAACCTAATTTCTAGACCATGGACGAACACAGGAACATTTCCCTTTAAGGAAAAATTCCTGTGTTCTAACCGGAAATCGAACACGGCACCTCATGAATTGTAGTCAGAAGCTCTGACCACTAACCCATGAGGCTGGTCACTAAATTAAATCACAGGGCAATAAACAATAGATTTGTTACTTATTATACCAACGTTCTTTAGTATATAAAGTTGTACTACAGTTAACTTGTCTTTCATTTCACAACCAAGTTCTGTATCAAACCTCTTACTGTCCAACACGGATTCACACACATAAAGCCCCACGCATTGATAAATATGTAATAGGATGCGAAACTGCGGTCAGCACCATCTGATGGCAGGGGGCTCAAATAAGATGATCAGCGCCCGACGTCGTAGGCGGTGAACATTAGAACTACGTGTTGAGTACATTACCAGAGTTCTCTATTTATCCGGTCGTTCGAGGTTCGAGACGTTGCTCGAGAAGACAAGATGGCAGCCAATAAGTGGACATAAAGTGATACTACGTGTGTGTATAAGCAGTGTATGTTAAACAGTGATGTTTATGGACGTTGTAAAAATAGTGTTGTTGAATTGTATTGTAAAGTAATAGTAATATAATAAATTGAACTATCTAAGTAGTTTATGCAGACTTTTCCATTGCGCTGTACACTGAATACCCAAAGAATACAGTCGCAATTATCTAACCTTTTCCTTTATTTTCTGTCTCTGTCTGGTTATATTTTAATTGGGTAGTGTAAAATAGATCGTCTCTTTTATCTTCCTGTTGGCTCCGGTAAGAATTTTCAGTAGAAGATGCTGTGAGGAATAAAAATGTAAATGTTTTATTTTAAATTGGGCTAGTTTGAGAATAGGGATCAGGGAGGGAGGGAATACTTTCTGCATAGTTTAATATTTTTGTCACCAGGTGCGCTGCTAGATGTAATAAAATCTCCACCGCCCAATAGGCGGCAGCAAGATCAATGTCTACAATAGCGCCTCTAGCATGTGTTACGGGAAACTCAGTAAGTTTCGCATCCTATTATATATTTATCCGTGCCCCACGAACGTACCACCTACTGAGCGTACTCCAAATTTTTTTAAATATTGCTGACGATAGAGAAATTGGAAAGATGGATATGTTGATGAAATGATAGAAAACGGGAGTACACCGAAAAACCTCTCTACAACACCTGCCTTGTTTACCACAAATTGTATCACAACCTGGCCAGGGATCGAACCCGGGTAGCATGAAAGGGAGCCACAGATGCGGCGAATTGTGAACGGAGAAATGGTGGCCATTTAGAAGCTGTCACCTTTCGAAAATAAAGTAACATATTACGTAGTTCAAAACAGCATTCTACTCGTAGAAAAAACTGTATATAATAATAAATTTCTAAATTATAGACATCAGCTCAAAGAATTTGAGTGACCACAAGGGTCCTGAAGACAATAAACATGTACAATATAATGTGATGTGATACATTAAAGAAAAAAGAAAGTTAATGGTTGAAGGCAAATATAAGTTGATTAATTGAAATAGAGATGATGATGTAATATTTGAAGAGAATCCTTGATAATATTTATAAGGATAGACTTTACATAATCAAAAGGAATGTGAAGTTCCTTAAGATAAGTCAATGTGAATTTTGTAATACAACCTCTACTGCCAAACAGCAAACCAATGACGGACCATTGTTTAAGAGGGACGTCGTACTTTTGAGAAAGGTACGGCAGACAAGGTTCATATATGGACTTCTTCTCAATATCAACTTCGGTGGCCTGATTTAGGTTCCTTTCGAAACGGATGGTAGGGTCAAGAACAAGAGCCCGTTTTAAGCGTCCGTTGATAGCAATAATGTCTGCCCGTCTAAAAGAACCATCTGATGATACACAATGTACTTCCTCATGAATCTCCCAATTTAAAGTGTTTAACGTTGACCTCAAACATATAACTGCCCTTTTATAATTCCCCGTTTCGCTGCGAGACCTTGTATCACTCTAGTGAATGTCAGAAGAGTGAGTTTACTGATTAAGACGCTTTCTAATCCCGTTCCTAGACGTGTTTTCTTTATTTTGCATTCCTTAGAGGAAGCCAGAATAAAATATTGATAATTCCGAAGTTGAACCAGTTTGTAGGATCTCTTATCTCATCGAGTTATCAGAGGCAATAAAACTACGTAATTAATTGTTATGAGGGAGCTGACCCAGGTCATTGGCCAAGCAGATCGGTGTCAGGGAAAGACCCCTAGCGTCTTGAGATCAATTTGTTGTTAGGGACGCCCCCTTTGTGTCAGTTTCTCCTAATAGCAGGCCTCACGCTATTTGTGAGTTCTCAACAGATGCTTCAAACCAGGCTAGGGTAAATGCACCGGTAGCTGACATAGCATTAGTAATTGACACACTTGACTAAAAGAAAATCGGAGGCTGTTTTTCCAACAATTTATATTTTTCACTTTCTATTGCGTATTATTATTATTATTATTATTATTATTATTATTATTATTATTATTATTATTATTATTATTATTATTTAAAGTTGTGGTTCTAATTTGCTATATTATAAACATCATTTATATATAGATATATTTTATATCACCGAGCGGGCTAGCGGCGTGGTAGAGGGCTGGCCTCGCATTCGGGAGGTCCGGGGTT